>NC_071099.1:6404634-6702134 GCF_027358695.1 Spea bombifrons
ACTCTGCCTCTCTACCCGGCACCGTTACTGAAGGCAATTTCCCTGCAGCTTCATAGAAGCCTCAGTGTAAGTGAAGGTGAGTAACGGAGTCTGTCTGTGCAATGCAGACCCCCACCGGCTGACAGAGAATCATCCTCTCTGTCATCCGGTGAGGGTCTGCATCGCACAGACAGACTCCGTTACTGCCCTTCACTTACACTGTGGCTTCTATGAAGCTGCAGTGAAAGTGCCTTCAGTAACTGAGCCGGGTAGAGAGGCAGAGCGGTGTATGGGAGGGGGGGGAGGAGTCAGAGGGGTGTATGGGAGCCACCCTCCAATACACCACTCTGGCTCCTCCCCCTCTCATACGCCACTCTGCCTCTCTACCCGGCTCCCTGGTGTCTTGTCAGAAACGGAGGTTCACAGGAGGCAGAGTGGAGTATGGGAGGGGGGAGGAGGCAGAGTGGAGTATGGGAGGGGGGAGGAGGCAAAGTGATGTATGGGAGGGGGAGGAGGCAGAGTGGAGTATGGGAGGAGCCAGAGTGGAGTATGGGGGGGAGGAGCCAGAGTGGTGTATGGGAGGAGGCAGAGTGGAGTATGGGAGGGGGGGAGCCAAAGTGATGTATGGGAGGGGAGGAGGCAGAGTGGTATATGGGAGGGGGAGGAGGCAAAGTGATGTATGGGAGGGGAGGAGGCAGAGTGGTATATGGGAGGGGGAGGAGCCAAAGTGATGTATGGGCGGGGAGGAGGCAGAGTGGTGTATGGGAGGAGGAGGCAGAGTGGAGTATGAGAGGGGGGAGCCAGAGTGGTGTATGAGAGGGGGAGGAGCCAGAGTGGTGTATGGGTGAGTTAAAGTGGTGTATGGGGGGGTATTATGAATTTTTAGGGCATATAGGGGGTATAAGGCATATGGATATTAGGCATATCAGGGGGGCATAAACATATCTGGGGGTAAAAGGTATATCAGGGGGCTCAGTGGCACATAGGGGGTATAAGACATATCGATATTAGGCATATCAGGGGGGCATAAAACTAATCTGGGGGTAAAAGGTATATCAGGGGGCTCAGTTGCATATCACTGGCATATAAGGAGTATAAGGTATATCAGGGGGCACAGTGGCATATCAGGGGGCACAGTGGAATCTGGCATATAAGAGGTATAAGGCATATATGGGGCAGAGTGGCAAGCTGGGGGTCAGATGTGCATAACTGGGGGCAGTTTGGTAAATAAAAAAATTTAAACAAGGCTTTTTTCTCAGTTTTTATTAAATATGAAAAATAGTTAACATATGAATTAATATTTACTAATAACTTTGTATTAAAACCTAGTTTGAGAAACACCGTGTTTGGGTTCTTGTAGCTTTTATTATTATGTCAGTAAAATAAGAAGGTGAATAGAGAAAGGCCATTGCAATAAAGAGATGAAAGTGTAAATTGTACGTTTTTTATTGCAATTTTTCTTCAATTTAAAATAATGTATTTTTTTATCCGATTAATCGACAAAATAATCGGCCAACTAATCGATTATTAAAATAATCGTTAGTTGCAGCCCTACATTCTAACACATCATGCTAATGACATTCTGTAACATAAGCACATTACCTGTTAGCACACACACACTGGCTAACACTATACATATATAAAAATACACACTCTAACAACTAAGGGCATATGCAAATTGAATTTGGCACAACAATACAGTAGACGTATTGACTTCGGTTTGTGCAATGCTCCTGCTGTTTTCCAAGAGTTAATTAATGATGTCTTACGAGATATGTTGCAACAATATGTGGTCGTCTACCTAGATAGACTCATCTAGCAGATGTCACTAGGGTATTCAGAAGACTGAGTTTCAACAGATTCAAAAGTGTGAGATTTTGCTATGGTTCACCAAAGTCTATACAATGGTTCTTGGGTGTAAGTGGCCTCCTGTCTCAACATCCTACTCCGGAGAGTCTTTTACACCCGTGTGGATTATTTTCTAAGAAATTATCCACAGTGGAGTGTATTCATGAGATTAAATTTAGAGTATTTATGAGAATAAGGATAGAGAGTTACTGGCTATAATCCTAGCACTCCGAGAATGGAGTCAATGACCACAAGAACCTATCTCACTGAAGCTAAGGGTTTGTCTCCCTGACAGCTTGTGGACCCTCTTTCTATCTAGTAATTATATAGTCTCCTATCTTTCCGGGAATAAGAATACCAAGGCTGACACTCTGTCATTCATTCTCACACCTGTCATTTCGCCTGATCATATAGAGATCTTGGCTGTGCAACCCACTGCTCCACCCGAGAAACCTAAGGGTAAATGTTTTGTATCAGAGAACCTCTGGGTAAAATGACTGCAAATTTATCATAATACGAAGGCTGCTGACCCCCCCCCCCGGCAAAAATCAGATCCTATGGTCTGTGTAGGTCCATATAGTGTAATTGTTGTAAGGTGGTAAGATTCGATACAAATAGGAACTTGGTTTGCCCAGAGATCTATTGGATGAAAGGATTGGCTTTGTGATTTGATACTTAATGTAACAAATAGGTCATAATTGTATGTTGATTGTGGTGCATCTTTAGTGTGTTTTATTAAAATTACATCTATTTTTAAACAAAGTCTCCTTTCGGTGCTGTGTGCCATACATGAGTGTTTATATCACCATCTGAAATAAAGGACTCAGTAGCGTACCTAGCGGGGGGCGGGGGGGCAGTCCGCACCGGGTGCTGCTCATCAGGGGGGTGCCAACTTGCCGGCACCCCCTCCAGAGACGGACAGTAATGTCCGCCGCTGGAGGAGCAGGCTCGCAAGGGAGCGGTATCGGAGGTCTTTAACAGACCACCGGCTCCCTTGAGTGATTTTAAGCCGGTTCAAGGATTTCCCTTGAACCCGGCTTAAAATCACTCAAGGGAGCCGGAGGTCTGTTAAAGACCTCCAATACCGCTCCCTTGCGATCCGCGCGGCAACAGCTGTTGTGCGCCGGGGTTTGTTGTCAGATCCCGGCGCACAACACTGAAGCTGCGCCCACCGCTGTGCGTGCCCTCTGAACCCCGTGCCCTCGGAAGAAGACACAAGAACTGAAGAAGAAGAGGAGCGAAGAGCAGGAAAAAGAACTGTAAGGAGAAAAGAGGAAAGGTAGGAAAGCATACAGTGAGAGTGGATTGGTGTATGTGTGTGGATTGGTGTATGTGTGTGGATTGGTATGTGTGTGGATTGGTATGTGTGTGGATTGGTATGTGTGTGGATTGGTATGTGTGTGGATTGGTACGTGTGTGGATTGCTGTATGTGTGTGGATTGGTGTATGTGTGTGGATTGGTGTATGTGTGTGGATTGGTGTATGTGTGTGGATTGGTATGTGTGTGGATTGGTATGTGTGTGGATTGGTATGTGTGTGGATTGGTATGTGTGTGGATTGGTATGTGTGTGGATTGGTATGTGTGTGTGGATTGGTGTATGTGTGTGGATTGGTATGTGTGTGGATTGGTATGTGTGTGGATTGGTATGTGTGTGGATTGGTATGTGTGTGGGGATTGGTATGTGTGTGGGGATTGGTATGTGTGTGGGGATTGGTATGTGTGTGGGGATTGGTATGTGTGTGGGGATTGGTATGTGTGTGGGGATTGGTATGTGTGTGGATTGGTATGTGTGTGTGGATTGGTATGTGTGTGTGGATTGATATGTGTGTGGATTGGTATATGTGTGTGGATTGGTATATGTGTGTGGATTGGTATATGTGTGTGGATTGGTATGTGTGTGGATTGGTATGTGTGTGGGGATTGGTATGTGTGTGGGGATTGGTATGTGTGTGGGGATTGGTATGTGTGTGTGGATTGGTATGTGTGTGTGGATTGGTATGTGTGTGTGGATTGGTATGTGTGTGGATTGGTATGTGTGTGGATTGGTGCATGTGTGTGGATTGGTATGTGTGGATTGGTATATGTTTGTGGATTAGTGTATGTTTGTGGATTAGTGTATGTTTGTGGATTAGTGTATGTTTGTGGATTGGTGTATATGTGTGGATTGGTGTATGTGTGTGGATTGGTATGTGTGTGTGGATTGGTATGTGTGTGAGAGTGATGGGTGTTATGCTGTACCATTTCCAATGTATTTTTCATTATATAATTATGCTCTAAAGTACATCATAACTCCCATCACTCTATACTGTTCCATACAGTGGCAGAGCTGGGAGACAGAGGCCTTGCACCCCCACTGCAGGACTCCTGAAAGGTAAGTGAACTTCAAAGAGGGAGAGGGTAGATAGTTAGGAGGGGTAGATAGGGAGAAGGGAGTGAGAAGGGGTAGATAGGGCAGAAGGGAGCGAGAAGGGGTAGATAGGGCAATCATACTCCTATCATGCCAAGTCTGTGAGTGCTTCCTGGAATCTGGGTATGCCTGGGCATAATAGGAATGTGATTGCTGTTAACAATTTATATATATATATATATATATATATATATATATATATATATATATATATATATATATATATATATATATATTTATTGTTATTTAATTGTTTTGTCCTATTTTGGTGTGTTACTTACTTTAAATAAAAGTGTTAGATTTTGTGTGTGGGGGGGGTGCCACATACAGGATCCGCCCCGGGTGCCAAATACTCTAGGCCCCTGAAAGGACTATAGGGTTCCTGAGGTGTATATGTAGGTCCGGACATATTTACATAGTATTGTATGTCTTCTATGTACATAAGGCCTTAGGTACCGACAAAAGGTATTTTGTTTGTGATATTTTTATATCACTCCTCAAACAACCTTTCCACCTTGTCGTGTCAACAATAATGAGGAGTATGAAATCTGCAGCATACTTTATTCCAGCTGTTAGGACTCAGGTAAACAGTAGGAACCCAGTAAAAGGGGATAACCTTACGATGCAAGATAACAGATGGGAACAGATGGGATACCAGATGGGAACGTACATACAGAAAACACACACAAGGCTGGATTTATAGGTAACAGTATTTTGGGGTGTGCTGGTAGATCAGATAAATGCAAGCAGAACTGGTTTACACAGAGCAGAGAATGGTATGGCAGGATACAGACTTCGGATACAGATGAAGTGTATAGGGAACGCATCTTGGAGCGGATAGGGTATAGATTTCAACAGGCACAGGGAGTTGCGGCTGAATAGCCCACACAGACTGGAACTCGGCTGAAGCCGCTACCAAAGGAGGCCCTTGGCAGCAGTAACCCAGGACTTAGATGATTGCCCTCTGGAATGCTCGTTTGGTCACTCACAGCCGTGCACAACCTATTTGTCACAAACTCTTTCAACCTCCTAGCTATTACTGAAACCTGGCTTTCCTTCTCTGACACTGCTTCCATTGCTGCTCTCACATATGGCGGCCTCCACTTTAGCCACACTCCTAGGCCAGGTGAGACACATGGAGGCGTTGTTGGAATTTTCTTCTTCTTCTCGCTCCACGTCGTCAGCTTCAGCCCTGGCACTCAAGGCACTCACACTATTCACAAAAATGCTCCCGCACTGCTGAGCGTGTCTGGAGGAAATCTCGCTCTGAAGAGGACTACATCCACTAAAAGTTCACCCTCCACACTTACACATGTGCCCTTCAGCTAGCTAAACAAGCATACTTTTCTTCCCTCATTTCATCTCTTTCCTCCAACCCCAAACAACTTTTCTCCACCTTCCACTCTCTCCTCACCCCACCCACACCACCTCCCTCATCTGCCTTTAGTGCCCAGGATCTTGCGGACTATTTCCAAACATAAACACAATCCATCCGCAACATCCCAGCGCATGGTCTCAATGTTCCTCCTCCTTCAGCGATCAACCCCTCTACCTCTCTTCTCTTCTTCCCCCCTACCACAGTGGACGAAGTTCATGCTCTACTGTCTTCCTCACACCTCACTACATGCCCTCTAGACCCCATCCCATCATACCCACTTCTATCACTCTCCTTTAGCCTTACTCCTGCCCTCACTCACACCTTCAACTCCTCAGTCTCTTCTGGTATATTCCCTCCCCCATTCAAACATGCACAGGTCACTCCCATCCTCAAGAAGTCCTGCCTTGATCCAAATTCCCCTGCTAACTACCGCCTCATATCACTACATCCTATAACATTTAAACTCTTAGAAAAACTAATTTACGACTGTCTAACCCACTTTCTGTCCTCTGACTCCCTGCTCGACCCCCGCAATCTGGTTTCAGCCCACAGCACTCGACTGAAACCGCTCTCACTGAGGTCACAAACGACCTTCTATCTGCTAGAAACAAAGGCCACTACTCTATCCTAATCTTACTCCACCTCTCTGCTGCTTTCGACACAGTCGATCACCCCCTCCTCCAACAGACTCTAAGCTCTCTAGGTCTCTGAGACACTGCTCTCTCCTGGATTAACTTGTATCTTTCCAGCAGATCCTTCTCTGTGTCTTTTGCTGGTGACTCCCCCTCCTCCTCAATGCCTCTGTTTGTTGGAGCGCCTCAGGGTTCTGTCCTGGGTCCTCTACTATTCTCCATCTACACTTCCTCACTCGGAAAACTTATCGACAGCTTTGGCTTCAAATACCACCTCTATGCAGACGACACAAATATATCTCTCCACCCGCAATCTTTCTGCATTGCCTCTAGATCCACAAAATGTAATGGAGATGGGGAGCCATGTCCCCCTTGTTTATAATGCACAGTCATGGCATTTAATTTTTCCCTGTCGGTACCCATGATTTCTTCTACATTGCGGATTTATGCTGACATATTCTGCCCTTTAAAGCCTGTGTGGCACATCCTATATAGAATTTAGCACAAGGACATGTCAACATGCATACTACATATTCTGTATTACATGTAATAAACTGTTTTATAAATATTTTCCTGCATTTGTATGGATGATTAACATATTTTGTGTATTTTGACATTGTGTACAGTGACCACATTTAAAATGACCTATTGTAGTGGGGTCTCTCGTTTTTACATCGTATGTCATTGTATACTAATGTAGAGATGGTTGTGTGTGAAAGTCCCAGTAGATCAGCAGTTTCTGAAATACTCAGACCAGCCCATCTGGTGCCAACAACCATGCCATGTTCAAAGTCACTTAAATACCCTTTCTTTCTTCCCCATTCTGATGCTCAGTTTGAACTTCAGCAAGTTGTCTTGGCCATGTCTACATGCCTAAATGCATCGAGTTGCTGCCATATGATTGGCTGATTAGCTATTTGTGTTAACAAGCAATTGAACAGGTGTACCTAATAAAGTGGCGAGTGCGTGTAATTACAATATATATTTAACCTAATGAAATGTTATGTGATCACTGATTAATGACCTTTGTGGTCACTAATCATTGATCAGTCTCACTTCAATAGCCAGTGACCTAATCTGATCATCATTCCTTACACTAACACTATTTGTTGGAAGATGCTGTGTGGAATCAGCTGCATGAGACAGGTTAATATGATCTCAACCCAGATTATCCTATCTGTTTTGCAAATATACAGTTTTATGGGGTTAAAATTAGATGAGGACCTAGCTAACTGATCAGTCAAAATTCCATGTTTGAAAATGCTAATGCACATGTTCCAAAAAGACATGTCCTATCCATGCATATGGGGGTCTTCCTGTCCTTTGGCTGATGGGTTTGTTAAAAATGAAAATAAGAAGTGTTGAAATGCCCCAAGTAAAATACTTTTGAATGTCAACTTTCAAAAAACATATACTTTTGTTTAGCAGTTTTTCTTTTTCTGGCCACTATTGGGCGCAACTCATATACCACATTTTTAATTGTTTAGAAACAGCGATGCATAGCATTCATATTTAACCCTGTAAGTGCCAAAATAAATTAAAATACAGGTATATGTAGCTACACGTTTGGAGGTTTTTTCCTTTCCCTGTTTCTGAAGGTTAATACAACTTGTGCATGGCAAAACACAACCACCTCATCATGTGTGCTGGCACAGAAGAACACAGGCCCATTTTCTAAGAAGAATGAAAAATAAATGATTTTTTTTTTTTTTTATCAATTCCCCATTTGTTTTTTATTTTAGTTTTTTAGTTGAGGGCAGGGTTGCTTTAAGGTGGTAGGCACCTGTAATGTCACAATACCTGATCCCTGCTGAGAGGATCAGATATAGTTTGCCCTGAAAGGGTTAATAAAGGATTTTATGCCACTGTGTTTAACAGAGCCTACAGTCCCTTATTTGACTCCCACCACAATGTTGAAATCTGTTGAAACAAATAAGTGTTGTACCTATACCATTTTATGCCTACAGTTCATTGTCTGATACAATATATATTTAAAATATCACATTTTCACATACATTGGATACATTTTTGTATGAAATAGGCACATCATATGTGTGTCTATTTTAGAGCCAGGACTTACCATTCTTCTGTGATAATGCTTTGTCAATATAATCTGAGGCATCTTCAAAATGAGAACTGAGGTCATAATTTGGTCTGTCATCGGCCTTAATACCATGATAGCGAATGTTTGTTCCGCTGTAGAAAGCATTATTTGTGTCCACATGCATTAAAGAGCTCCCTTCCGCAGCATTAAGAATGTGTGTTATCCCAAGACGCTGCAACCTCATTTTGTTCTGGGCAATAAATCTAAGGAACAAAAATACGTGGAAAACTTAATTTCAAAAACAAAAAAATTAGTAAACACAGTAATTCCACACCTTCAACATAATTACACAGAATGGGAAATATATTAATTTATACATATTAGTAGGGCTGCAACTAACGATTATTTTAATAATCGATTAATCGGCCGATTATTTTTTCGATTAATCGATTAATCGGATAAAAAAAACAATATGCAAATTTTTCGTTTATTTAAAAGAATTTTGCATTGTGCCCCCACCCCTTTGCACTGTGCCCCCACCCTCACTCTGCCCTGCATCCCCACCCCCACTCTGCCCTGCACCCAGTCTCACAGCCTGCCCTGCACCCAGTCTCACAGCCTGCCCTGCATCCCCACTCTGCCCTGCACCCAGTCTCACACCCTGCCCTGCACCCAGTCTCACACCCTGCCCTGCCCTGCACCCAGTCTCACAGCCTGCCCTGCACCCAGTCTCACAGCCTGCCCTGCACCCAGTCTCACAGCCTGCCCTGCACCCAGTCTCACAGCCTGCCCTGCATCCCCACTCTGCTCTGCACCCAGTCTCACACCCTGCCCTGCCCCCCCACCCCCACTCTACTCTGCACCCAGTCTCACACCCTGCCCTGCATCCCAACCCCCACTCTGCTCTGCACCCAGTCTGCCACCCTGCCCTCCCACCCCCACTCTGACCTGCATCCAGTCTCCTGGCCCCACTCTGCCCTGCACTCACATCCTGCCCTGCATCCCCTGCCCCCCCACCCCCTGTGCCGCGGACCCCCCACCCCCTGTGCCGCGGACCCCCCACCCCCTGTGCCGCGGACCCCCCACTGTGCAGCGCACCCCCCCCCACTGTGCAGCGCACCCCCCCCCACTGTGCAGCGCACCCCCCCACTCACTCTGCCGCGCACCCACACACACACTCTGCCGCACGCACACACGCACACACACGCACACACACACACGCACACACACTGCCGCGCACCCAGTCTCGCACATAAACATTCGCACAGACAATAGACATAAAGAGTACTTACCTCCGCTACGAACTTGTTCCACTTCCAACTTGATAGTAGACGCGCGTCACATCCGTCGTCCCGTAGCTTGAAGAAGGCGGAGACTGCAGAGCGTGGAGCAGAAGCGGGGAACGCTGGCGGAGGTAAGTAAAAGGAGCCTAGTGCTCCAACGACGAATCGATCACTCGATTAATTTCCGTTATCGATTATTATCGATTTTATCGATTCGTTGTTTCAGCTCTACATATTAGCATTGACAAACTTATCAATACACAATTTTAAAAATAAGATAAAATTGAATTTTAGATGTTACATGTGTAGTTTGCAGTAGCCATATTAGTCCAGTGTATAAGAATGCAAAAAAAAAAAAAAAAAAACAACAGAATGTTGCAGAATCTTGTAATACCTTTTTCATTGGACTAACAGTATTTAAAATAATAGACAAGCTTTCGGGAGTCCTCCTGTTATCAAGTCAAAAGTTGTGGTGCAAAGTGAAAAAAACTAGCAACAAACAGATATGTCTATTCTTTTTTGAAAATCAAATTTTCTTGCTTCTACCTCAACCGTAAAAGAAAAAACGGAGAGGGGAAATGTTAAAAATCAAGGGTCCACCAAAAGAAGCGAGTCTTTAACCCCTTCAGGATCAGACATCCCAAGTTATTTCAGATGCTGGTATTTTAACCCTTTCCATGCACAAGATCCTACCACCAGCCTTTACTAAAATTGATTGCCTCTGGCAGGGGCCACACGGGGCCTCAACATCGAGGCATTACAGCAACACTGTTTAAGTGAAGAAAGCAATCATAGATCGCTTTCTAAGCTTGGTTAATGCCATGACGTTCCAGAAACATCATTGGTCGTTAAGTGACTGTTTTTGCATGACGTGCCTGGCACGTCACTGATCGTTAAGAGATTAAATCCCACCAAGAACCTGCCAGGACAAGGTTAAGGAGGATAACAAGAGGAGCAGTGTATTGTGGAAACACAGCCTTCTATCCAGTACAGATCAAAGGATGACAATAAGACACGCAATAGAGACAACCAATAAACAATGAAGGGTTATACAGTGGGACCAATTAATATTGTTACTGTAAACACTTGCCCTACATAGTGACCAATTGAGGGCCTCCTGCCTTACTAATACTATGCTATGGGGAAAAGGGACTTATGTTAACCCTTTACATGAGGGTGTTGAATCTACACCCTACATATTAGTTAGAGGGGATCAGTACAGAGAGCCCAGCATCACTTTTATTATATGCAGCTGTCTGACGCCGAACTCAATTTCACGAATGTTCCCACTCCATCATGCCAATTTACTACATAAGCTCTTATCCCCAAGTTATTTACCATGAGGTTGTAAGGAACATAACGGTAACTCAATAAAAACACATGACAACAAACTTTGGATATAACAGGTCGTGGTCTTTTATTTAGTTTACCAACAAGATAATAACCTGAAATGTAATAATATATAACAAATATATATGTACAAGCTATTTGCCTATACTCAGACAACCCAAACTTAATTTAAGCACATTGTCAACCACCCTATAAGCCAGAATGCATCACATTACACCTTAACAGTTCACCCCTTGTGTCATAGGGTAACTTTATCCCAATGAAAGCCTCAACAACATATTACCAAATAACATATGTAAAAGTTCTTCCATGATGTCTTCGGCTCACCTGCCTCTCTGCTGCTCACCAGACTCAAAGTCAGTGCAGACAACTTAGCAGTTTGCTTAGAAAGTGAAAATAACACCTATATTGATATTCAAAACTCCTGCTAATAGTGTAGTGTGAGACATTGAAAACATGGCAAAGTGCAAACTAGGGCTGAAACAACTAATCGATAAAATCGATAATCGATAATGAAAATCGTTGTCAACGATTTTCATTATCGATTAATCGGATCGATTTTTATCGATTATAAAAAGAGGTTTTTTTCAGAGCAAATGCTCTGAAAAACTCCTCTCCTTATATAATCCGACCTCAAACAGAGATCGGATTATAACACCGGAATCCAGATCCCCCGCTATGCTGCAGGGGACCTGGATTCCCCTCACTGTCGGCCGGTTTCTCACTTCCGTCTCTCTCCCCACTCCCATCTGCCTCCCCCCCCTCCCATCTGCCTCCTCCCCCCTCCTCCCATCTGCCTCCTCCCCCCTCCCATACATCACTCTGCCTCTCTACTCGGCACCGTTACTGACAGGCACTTTCCCTGCAGCTTCATAGAAGCCTCAGTGTAAGTGAAGGTGAGTAACGGAGTCTGTCTGTGCGATGCAGACCCCCACCGGCTGACAGAGAATCATCCTCTCGGTCATCCGGTGTGGGTCTGCATCGCACAGACAGCCTCCGTTACTGCCCTTCACTTACACTGTGGCTTCTATGAAACTGCAGTGAAAGTGCCTTCAGTAACGGAGCCGGGTAGAGAGGCAGAGCGGTGTATGGGAGGGGGGAGGAGTCAGAGGGGTGTATGGGAGCCACCCTCCAATACACCACTCTGGCTCCTCCCCCTCTCATACGCCACTCTGCTTCTCTACCCGGCTCCCTGGTGTCTTGTCAGAAACGGAGGTTCACAGGAGGCAGAGTGGAGTATGGGAGGGGGGAGGAGGCAAAGTGATGTATGGGAGGGGAGGAGCCAAAGTGATGTATGGGAGGGGGAGGAGGCAGAGTGGAGTATGGGAGGAGCCAGAGTGGTGTATGGGAGGGGGAGGCGCCAGAGTGGTGTACGGGAGGAGCCAAAGTGGAGTATGGGAGGGGGAGGAGCCAAAGTGATGTATGGGAGGGGAGGAGGCAGAGTGGTATATGGGAGGGGGAAGAGGCAAAGTGATGTATGGAGGGGGAGGAGCCAAAGTGATGTATGGAGGGGGAGGAGGCAGAGTGGTGTATGGGAGGGGGAGGAGCCAGAGTGGTGTATGGGTGAGTTATAGTGGTGTATGGGGGGTATTATGAATTTTTAGGGCATATAGGGGGTATAAGGCATATGGATATTAGGCATATCAGGGGGCACAGAGGAATCTGGCATATAAGAGGTATAAGGCATATATGGGGGAAGAGTGGCAAGCTGGGGGTCAGATGTGCATAACTGGGGGCAGTTTGGTAAATAAAAAAATTTAAACAAGGCTTTTTTCTCAGTTGTTATTAAATATGAAAAATAGTTAACATAGGAATTAATATTTATTAATAACTTTGTATTAAAACCTAGTTTGAGAAACACCGTGTTTGGGTTCTTTTATTATTATGTCAGTAAAATAAGGTGAATAGAGAGAGGCCATTGCAATAAAGAGATGAAAGTGTAAATTATACGTTTTTTATTGCAATTTTTCTTCAATTTAAAATAATGTATTTTTTTATCCGATTAATCGACAAAATAATCGGCCAACTAATCGATTATTAAAATAATCGTTAGTTGCAGCCCTAGTGCAAACGCGAGTGCAACCAGAACCTTAAGGTTTTTTTTTGTTGTTTTTTTTACATACATCTTGACCTTTACATAACCACTTTTTTATATAACTCTTTCCCCCACAACTCCATGTCACCCTGCCCTAAAGGTGCAGGTTATTCCTGACACTAAAAGAGTAACTATGTGGTTAATACATTGTAGATATGTCAAAGGGTCCAAATCGTTTTACTCTATAAAAAATGAATTTAAAATGAAAAGTTATACAAACTGTAACATCAAGTGTATAATTTGAATTTCTTCTTTAAAGGGATTGAACAATGACATCTCTATGTGCATCCCTCATAAGGTTTTTAGGCTTTGGCAAGTCTTTGTGGGACTCTATTATCTTGTCTATTTTGTGCTCTGCTTTCTCAGCACGCTGTCCTAGTTCTTGCATCCCTCTCTTCAATTCTGTGGTGAGAGATCTGGTATCTTCTTTGATCTGGGAGCTTAGAGGTTGAAGTAAAGCTTTATGTCCTCTTTAGGTTGAGAATTGACAGGATACCGCTGAAGACAAGTTGTCAGAGTCAGAGACCTCATCTTCCTCCTGATCTCATGAGTAGCAGGTCCTTTTTGGGTGTTATATAGTGCACCATATGCCTTGGTGGAATTCCAGATCTGTGAGCCAAAAATCTTTTCCCTGGCAAGTACCTGAGCTTGTTTCACATGCCAGCTCCTGGCTCGCCAAGACTCTTTAAAGTAAAATACTGTATACTCAAATTAGTGAGAATATATTGGAGATTGTTAATTAATGAAATATGTATCGCATTGGTCACTGAACTAACTCTTGTGCTAACATTTCTCCTCCTTTCAAATAAACATCCCTCCTATATTTTGTTAAAATACATTTTCTTATGGACATGAAAAATGAAGTACATTTTTGGTGCTATTTGTGCTCCCATAAATCTCTAAATTATAAACTCTAAGATTCCCCATCTAGTAGATATTCCCTGGGTGAGTGTCAGTTTCCAGCACTGGAAGGCTTAATTTCAAACAAAAGAAGTTGGTCACAACTGTAAGCATGGCCAAAACCAGTTTTTCTGGGAAAGCATGGTCGGAGGCAGGGCATGAGAGGAGAGTAGGGGGAGAATGGACAAAGTAAAAGGTGATCTATAGTGATGCCTTGAGACTAAGAGGGGAATTGCATCTTGGAGAGGAGAGAAGAAGACCCACATTTAGAGCTGCAGGAAGTATGAAAGGCTTCTCCCTCCTGCTTCTCACGTGTTCCAGTATCAACACCGTAAGATAGCCTGGGATTGGATAAGTATGTTTTATAATCTTTAATTCAATATCAATACATAATTTTTCTATACACTTTGTCTTTGTGCTTTAGTCATCACATATTCCCTAAATAACAAACCATGTAAAACAAGGTCATAATTTCTTACAAACATTGAGTGACAATGTGAGAGAACTTGACAGAGTGTGAGTGTGAGAGAGCATAAGAAATTGAGGGCACGACATACTGCATGACAGCATTAATAAGAGTGTAAGAGATCATGAAAGAAAAAATGTGCACCTACCTAGCATGGCTTTTTAGCCCCCAAGCCACCTAACAAACCTGCAGTGGGTGGTATTGTACTCAGGAGATGTTGCTGAACACACATTGGGGTGTTTGGCTGGGACTGTCAGGGTTCAGGTAATCAGGTGAGGAAGGAGCCCAGTTGCAGGGGATATCAGAGGCTCAGTTTGTACCCCACGATGCATCATTAACAAAAGAAAGGTACAGACAGGCAAAATGAAACATACCACAGGCTGAATAGTAATATGATATGGTCTGGTCTGTATTGAAGAAGCTGGCAAAACAAGTACAGGCTGTAGACACGACCAAATATGGAACAGACACAAAGGCAGATGTAGAGCACCAAAGCCCCTAGTCGGGCACAAGATAGTACAATGTATCTGGACTCACTCTTTGGAACACGGCAGAAAGTCTGCAGACAGGGCACATTGCCTAACATAGGGCACTGGAAACACAGCAGAGAGCCCTTAGGAAGGGCAGACATAGTCAGGCAGGCCAGGTCAGAACCAGAAAGCCAAATGGGAATCCACAAGGAGAGTCAACACAGGCAGTAACAGAGCCAAATCAGGAACCAAGGGACAAAGTCAGAAGCAAGCCAGGTCACAACGGGTTAATCTAAAACAGACCGCTGTTAGCAGGAGAACAGGGGCAGGTAGATTCACCGTGAGGCAAAGGCCACAAATGGAGGCGTAAGCAGGTATTTAAGGGGGAGGTCGCACCCAGGTGAGCAGATGCTGCTGGTTAAATCGTTAGCATACACGGTACTGTGATCTCAAAAGGTGGCCTCTAGAGGCTACAACGGATATAACACCTATACATAAATACAGAGTCTGGGCTAACAGGGTGGAATCCTGACAGGGACGTATACCAGGAGCTGTTAATGTATACTTAAAGTACAATGTGTGTGGAGAAAAAGAAAAAAAAAAAAAAAAAGGAAACTACTGCCACAAACTTTGGCAAAAGCTTTGGTTTGATGAGGTGATTTGAACAGATTGTCTTCAAAGATGTCTCAGAATGGACATGAGGCAGAATCACCAGATTTTTTTTTAAAAAATGGTTTTGAAATAGCAGTATGCTACTTGTACAAATAACATTAGAACATTGGGTATTTCTAACGTCAGGACAAATATTAGAATCTATTTAGCTGTCTTTTCTGATTAGCTTTTGTAGGTGGGTGACAGATTTTTCAAATAATATTCAGAAAATGTCATTCAGATCGTATAGTTTTATTTTATAGTAAATTAGATGATATGATCAAAATAATGGAATCTAAAGAAAGTCCTTCTTTTCCTGAATAAATAATATGTATATAATTTGTGTGGGTATGGTAAATAAGAAAGAATAAAATTACACAAACACAGCAAACACTGTCACGAAGGGTACACAAAGTCCTGATTAATTCAAAAGAGAATGATGTCCCCCTGACATCATAAGGGGGAAAATCCAGTTCCAAGAAAATGTCAAATGTCCAAAAATGTAAAAATAATAAACATTTTAAACACCTATTTAAAAATAGGTGCCCAAACAAACAGTTTGTGTCCCTCCTGCTAGAAAAACACTTTCACAACAATTTGTTAGATAACCTCACTCTGATTCTTCATGCACTTCCTACAACCATGTCCTCCATTTATATGGTTATACAACCTACTCTTGAATTGGAAACTCAAATAAAGGGGTTGGCAGCCTGGAAAATAGATCTCTGATTTTGCACTGGAGCAGAAAATCGATGCCACCACTGTGGTTTCGAGAGTGCTATAGTGAAATGTTTTTCGAGATTCTCCACAGAGCCTATGTCACTACCAACTTAAGACACAAGATGGGACTGGAGTCCCACTCCAAGTGCCAAACACCTAATGCTGACTTACTGCATTGCTTATGGTCCTGTACATTAATAGAACAGTTTTGGCGTAAGGTCTTATATTATATAATGCACACGCTAAGAGTTGAGTCCCAACTTACCTTATCTTCATCTCATCTTTTCTTCATCTCATCTCTGAGCTCTGGTGGTGGCTTGAAGGCAAATGATTAACTATTAACTACTATTAACTGTCTCTGCTGCTGTTAAAAAGGCAATCATGGCTCAGTGGATTGATCTGCAAACCTCTGACCCTAGATATGATGTTATCCCGACTTAAATTTCCATACTAGATGGATCTCACGATCTACCCTCTCCCTCCCTACCCCCCTTCTGTCAAAACACTTACATCTCAAGGTTGTATTTGCAAATCACTTTCCATCTATGGTATTTCGCAATATACCGTAATTCAATTTAATCTTGCATGCCCTAGAATACAACCTTAATCCCTGTTAATCTTACTCTTAAAACATGCCACTACAGTTTGAGGGAACCTGTGGCAATGATTTGTAATATACTTTCGGGATTTTGCCTGTAATTATTTCTACATATCCCCCCCCCATTGTACCACAAATTTGTCCATACAATATATTTGAAAGGATTACAGATTCCAGTGCCCATGTAAGCAACCTGTCGAGTACCTAATAGTGATGGGAAGTTCGGATCATTAAAGTGAATCGGATCATTTCGATTCGTTCACTGAAATGATCCGATTCATGATCCGGATCTTCGGATCACTCAGTGTGCCTGCACGGAGTTACTGTTTTCCAGTAACTCCGTGCAGGCACACTAACGATTGGCCCCGCCCCTTTCATTATGAATCCTCCCCCCTGCCTCCAGTGATGTCAATGAAGGCAGAGAGTCGTTCAAAGATTCGGATCTTACAGGGATCCGAATCTTACAGTGATCCGGATCACTGTAAGATCCGGATCACTGTAAGATCCGGATCTTTGAACGACTCTCTGCCTTCATTGGCATTCTAATCATTCAGAGAATATCACCATACTGTTATAAATAATACATTAATAATCACTGCCCCCAGGATTTACATTCCCCTTTACCTGCAACTGCACCTTAAGCTAACTTTATTAAATTAATTAAATTAACCCTCACCATTAAATTAACCCTAAACACCCCATCAACCATGACTGCCCCTAAAATTAACCCTTAACACCCCATCAACCATGACTGCCCCTAAAATTAACCCTTAACACCCCATTAACCATAACTGCCCCCAAATTAACCCTAAACACCCCATTAAGCATAACTGCCCCTAAATTAACCCTAAACACCCCGTTAAGCATAACTGCCCCCAAATTAACCCTAAACACCTCATTAAGCATAACTGCCCCTAAATTAACACTAAAGACCCCATTAAGCATAACTACCCCCATATTAACCCTAAACACCTCATTAAGCATAACTGCCCCTAAATTAACACTAAAGACCCCATTAAGCATAACTGCCCCTAAATTATCCCTAAACACCCCATTAAGCATAACTGCCCCTAAATTAACACTAAAGACCCCATCAACCATACCAATTTATTAGGTAATTTATCTGGAGTATATGCAATTAATTTAGGGGCAGTTATGGTTAATGGAGTATTTAGGGTTAATTTCAGGGGCCGTTATGGTTAATGGGATCTTTACGGTTAATTTCAGGGGCAGTTATGGTTAATGGGGTATAACGGTTAATTTTATGCTGATGACTGAGGGTTAATTTAATTAATTTAATAAAGTTAACTGTAGGTGCAGTTATAGGTAAATGGGGGCAAACTCAGGGGAATCTAAATCCTGGGGGCACTGGTATCAGTAATATTCTCTGAATGATTCGAATCTCTGTAAGATTCGGATCCTTGTAAGATCCGGATCTCTGTAAGATTCGGTTCATTCGACTCTTCGGATCATTCGACTCTTCGGTTCATTCGACTCTTCGGTTCATTCGACTCTTCGAACGACTCTCTGACTCTATGAGTCATCCTTCCTGTGTGAATTAATGAGCTGTAACCTGACCCCAGAGTCTGTGTCTGAGTGCTCTGCATATGACTCACAGCTCTAGGATCAGGTTACAGCTGCATGATTCACAGACTGAACCGCTACAAATGAATCGTTCAGTCTAGTGAACCGATTCATCCGGATCACTAAAAAGAACCGGATCAAATGAACGATTCGTTCATGATCCGGACATCACTAGTACCTAATAATAGTTAAGTAACAGTCACTGCATGTACAAATTTGGAACGGTATAGCTAAGCAGCTATAATAAGTAATAGCCATATGCAAATTTAAAAAAAGGAATGTATGCCTAGAAACATCGAATAATAAAATTAACGCCTAAAGTCATTTGTGGCCAAGTAGTATATTGGATGCACTCTCAGAAAAACAATGGAATCTGTTTGCACATTTGTTTTTTTATTACATTGGTAATACAAAAGCGCATACCAGGTCCGCGTATTTCCATAACTATTTATTAGCATGAATGCTGAACTGTTTTATAAATTAAAAAAATCACAAAGCTACGAAACCTAACGAAACGTCTAGCTGTAACAATACGTATTTAAAACAAACCTGACGTATGACAATTAAATCTCACAAAAAAACATCATGTTCTGGTCACTCACGCGTCGCCCACATAGATTCGCCGGTAAACCTCGTTAAAATGTTGTGAGGGCAAGCTGTAGAAACCGTCATCGTTCGTCAGCAACTCATTCAGCGCCTGCACTGATATATCGTATTCCGACATAGCAACTCTATTTACGAAGAAACTTTGGCCTACAACACTGGACGCAACAACCAATTAACTGCTCTGTCGAAAAGTAGGAGGATTCTTATAACATTCAATTATCGTATACATTCATGGTCTAAGCCAAAGGCGATAACAGTCTAAAAAAACAAAACTGATACATTTCTGAAAAACATCTCATGACTGTGGGATTATTCATTATTTCCTGCAGGCTTTGAGTATCCGTAAAGATTAAAAGGCAAGTACCAAGTTTGCCGTCTGAACTGGGCCTGTACCTAACGACTCTTCCATACAGAAATGTTTTACTGGTATGCCAAAAAAGTACATTTGAAGAGAAATAAAAGTAGTTTGGTATCGGTATATACTTTATAGAGACTGTAGTGCAACATTTAACTGCCAAAAAAGTACATTTGAAGAGAAATGAAAGTAGTTTGGTATCCTAATATACTTTATAGAGACTGAAGTGCAACATTTAACTCTGGGTTTTAGAGCTAATATTGTATTTTAACTGCTGTTGACAATGGTTGTTTTAACTTTAAACAGTGTTTGTGTTTAGCTGTAATTTTCTTTTTATTTATTGTACCGATACAAATTATATATTGGGGTTTTCAGGACAAGAAGGGTTTTCTTTAGATACCATTATTTTAATCGTAATATCTAAGTTACTATAAAAAAAAAAAAAAATCAATAAAATATGGTGAAATCCGGCATGGCATTCTGCGCAATGTATATGCCACTCCTTCCCTCCCCTCCCCTTTCCTCCCCTCCCCTTTCCTTTCCCTTTGATTTACCTTAAAATATGATGAAACATAAAAAGAAAAAAATGTTTTTTTGCAAGTTATAGAGCAATAAGTACAAGTAACATATTGTTACCTCCTCCGTTGTCCTTTGGGCAGGGGAGCTGAGATGCAGCCCGCGTGACCAGCCCCCTGCTCGTTCCGTCGGCAGGAGCCGCCACCGGCTGCTGTGAGACGCGCGTCCCCACAGAGATCAAGGGATCTTGAGGGGGCGCACATCTCAACACCATTAGTGCGGTTCTCCGCTGGGAGAACTTTTCCAATTTCTGCAGCGTGGATCCACTGCCAGTACCGCAGTCGTGACACATACTACTATGTCAAAATAGAAATGTTTCAATTTCAAAATTACCAATAGTGACATTGCAACACTGATAATCCCTGAATCTCTCCCCATGTGTACATATTTTAAAACGTAGACAGCCCAGGGTATTCAACTTTTCATGCAGCGGTTTTACCACCAATTATTTTTTGTTGATTTTTTTTCACACATATTGCAATTCAGGTAAGCATTGTTTAAATGGCTACTAAGAAACAACACCCCAATAAATGTTCAACAACATCTCCTTCGCACAGTGATACCACCTATGCATTTGTTTATTGGGTTGTTTGGCTAACCCCTTGATGACAATTGACGTGCCAGGACCGGCACGTCTTTAAACGGGTGCAGAAAGCGAACTATTTTCGCTTTCTCCACCGAAATGGCGTTGCTGTAATGCCTCGACCTCGAGGCATTCAGCAACGCCATGATCGGCACAAAGGGGCATCTCTGGCCCCTCCCCGGGGCGTCAACATCCGCCATACGTTCTAAAAGCGTTGATCGCCTCCTAAACTTAAATGGTGTCGCTGGAATGCCTCGATCAGGAGGCATCCAGCGACACCAAACACTTACCTTGGGATGGACTGTGACCGCTCCGGAGAGCGGTCACAGCCGCCGCTGCAGGTGATCTTCGCCATCAAGCAAGATGGCGGCCGCCCTGTAAAAAAAACAAAGACTAAAAAGTTCGCTAGACGGTCTCCAGACCCTCTAGAGAACTCTGGCTCCACTTGCAGGTTGAATGCAGGTACTGCATTCAACCATGCAAGTCAATGGAGCTCAGCTTTCTAATCACAGTGTGATTAGTAAAAATAAATTAAAAATAAAATAAAATTAATAATAATTAAAAAAAAATAGTAAAAAACCAGTAAAATGTAAAAATAATTTCCCACTGTCACTATCAGGGGAACCTTCAAGTTGAAAAAAAATGTAAAAAAAGGCAAAAAAAATAAAATATATATATATAAAAAATATATTTTTGTGAGCAAGTCCTAAAATTAGCATATTAGCTTAAAACAATTCTCGCATGGAAAGAGTTAAAATACTGGCATATTAAATGCCCATGGGGTGTCTACTTTTAAAAAATGTATGATTTGATGGGGTAAATTGAATTGGCCGGATTCAACAATGTCCCAATTAACACGGGGGGGAAGGATGGCCACACATCTAATTTCCAATTAAAAAAAATGCACACGTACCAAATGTGGCCTTTTAGTTCCCCAGAAAAATGACAAACCCATGCATGTGGGGTATCACTGTACTCAGGAGATGTTGCTGAACACATATTGGGGTGTCGTGTGACAGTGGCATATACCAGGAGCTGTAAATTCATACATAAAGTAGGTGTGTGTGGGAAAAATACACACACAAAAATACTACTGCAAACTTTGAAACAATGCTGGTGGTAAAATGTGTGCATGCAAAGAGTTAAAATACCAGCATTTAAAATACACTGTGGTGTGTAGTTTTCAAAAATATATGGTTTTGTTGGGCACACTGAAATGGCCCGGCTCAAAGATGTACCAAATAGGGCATGGGCAGTGGATCCCCAAATGCCAAAGTTCAACATTGAAAAATGTGCATGCCCCAAATGTGGCCCTTTTGCCCCCAAACAGCCAGGCAAAATCATTCATGTGGGGTATCACTGCGCTCAGGAGATGTTGCTGAACACATATTGGGGTGTTTTGTGATAGTGACATATACGAGAACTTTTTAATTCATACCTGAAGTAAAATGTGTGTAAAAAAACAAATGCAAAAAAATTACTACCATAAAGTTTGACAAAGGCTGATGGTAGAATAAGTGCTTGGAAAGGGTTAAAATACTAGCATTTGGAATACCCTGGGCTGTCTAGTTTTCAAAAATATATGACTTGATGGGGTAAATTGCATTGGCCGGCTTCAAAGATACCCGAAATGGCACATGGGGGGAAGAATTACCAGATTTGGAAAAAATGGCTTTGAAATAGTAAAACGCTACCTGTACTTATTGCCCCATAATGTGTAGAAAACAGCAAAAAAACATAAAAACATTGGGTATTTCTAAACTCAGGACAAATAGTAGAATCTATTTAGCAGGTTTTTTCATTACCTTTTATAGATGAGTAAAAGATTTTTCAACTAAAAGTTAGAAACAGTCATTTTTTTCTAAATGTTTCACCATATTTTATACTTTTTTTAATAGTAAATAATACGATACAATCAAAACAATGTCATCTAAAGAAACCCCTTCTTGTCCTGAAAAAAACAATATATAATGTGTGTGGGTTCAGTAAACGGGAAAGAAGAAAATTACAGCTAAACACGAGCAGCGCAGAAATGTTAAAACGGCCATTGTCACGAAGGGGCTAAAAGGCCACATTTGGCACTGGCACATTTCATGTTAAATAAATACAAATAAAATACCATATTTGCTCGATTATAACACGACCCCCCAAAATCTGAATATTAATTTAGGAAAAAAAGAAAAAGCCTGAATATAAGACTACCCTATAGGAAAAAAGTTTTACCGGTAAATGTTAATTCATGTAAACTATGTAAACTATTTTTTTTTAAATAAAAGCTATGATTGAGAAAAATATTTTTTTATTTCCTTTTATTTTCCAACCTGCCCCCCCAGTTATGCACATCTGCCCCCAGGCTTGCCACTCTGCTACAGAAATGCCTTATACCCCTATATGCCACTGTGCCTCATGATATGCCTTTTAACCCTCTAAATACCACTGAGCCCCATGAGATGCCTGTTAACCCTCTACATGCCACTGTGCCCAATGAAATGCCTTTTGACCCTCTAAATGCCACTGTGCCCAATGAAATGCTCTTTGACCCCCTATGTGCCCCTCTGCCTCCAGAAATGCCTTATACCCCTATATACCACTATATATGCATATTAGGGGCCAGAATGGCACATAGGGAGGTATAAGGCATTTCAGGAGGCAGAATGGCATATAGAGGGTTAAAAGGCATTTCTGGAGGCAGAGTGGCATTAAGGGAGTTAAAAGTAGGGCTGCAACTAACGATTATTTTCATTATTTTTTGATTAATGGATTAATCGGATAAAAAAATGAATGTAAATATTTAATTTATTTAAAATGATTTAATAAACAAACAGGATGTTAAAAACAAACAAAAAGCCACACTGCCTCCCAGATATGCCACACTGCCTCCCAGACATGCCACACTGCCCTCCCCACATATGATTTATACTCCCAGATATGCCACACACCCCCATATATGCCATTTCGCCCTCCCCATATATGCCTTATATCCCCTTGTGGAAGTTGAATTTTGCTGATTCTGGATGTCAGCACAATGATCTTTACCTCATTGCTTATTCTGCTGATAGCAGATAAGATAACACTACAAACACCTGTCTACCTCATTTCTTAGTTTACTTATGTCTTGTTTGTGTCTCGGAAGAATGTGTACATATGGTATGTTTTCGTATGTTTTCTTTGCTCTAAGTGCCTTGTTGCAAAAGAATCAGAGTCCGCCACGACAAAGGACAAGTTGTCCCTTTCTTGACCTTCTGTAAGTAAAGATTGCACATGTCTGGGGGGGGCTATTTTTTCTTCACCTCTTTAAACCGTGTGTGTCAGCAAATCAAAGTAAATATACCAACAGATGGCTAGACAATATGCTAATAACTGTTTGCGCTTCTTTGCCTATATATTGTTAGAAAATTAAGGAGGGGGAGAGAAGTCTGCGAACTGGACTCTCCCCTGTGCGCACTTGAATAAAGAAGCTCTTGCTTACTCAACTCATTGAACTGGTGTCGTCAGATTTCTTGCCGACATTCACACCCTATATGCCTTATATCCCCTATATGTCTTATACCCCTGATATGCCTTATACCCCAGTATGCATTATACCCCCAACTATGTCACTCCATCCTCCCCAAATATGCTACTGTACCCCCTGATATGCCACTGTGCCCCCAGATATGCCTTATACCCCCAGGTATGCCACTCCGTCCTTCCCAGATGTGCCTTATACCCCCAGATATCCCATAGTCCCCTCATAGACCCGTTCACATCACACTGATACAATACTTTTATAAATAAGTACAGGATTAATCTTCACTGCCCCCAGGATTTAGATTCCCCTTAGTTGCCCCCTTTACATCTAATTGCACCTTAACTTTATTAAATTAATTAAATTAACCCTCAGTCCTCAGCATTAAATGAACCCTAAAGACCCCATCAACCACAACTGCCTCTAAATTAACCCCAAAGACACCACCAACCACAATTGCCCCTAAATTAACCATAAAGACCTCATCAACCACAACTGCCTCTAAATTAACCCTAAACACTCCATCAAGCACAACTGCCCCTAAATTAACCCTAAACACACTTGTGCGGGGAACTCTCCTCACTGACAGCCGGTGCGGGGAACTCTCCTCACTGATAGCCGGGGAAGGTCTGTGCAGACAACCCCCGCTGCTAACCGCACCTCCTTCCGGCTGCAGCAGAAGTTGTCTACGCGAATCGCGAAGTCCACGCGCTGCCCCGGCTACACACTGGGGAATCAGAAGCATCGGTAAGTTTGGGGGGTGGGCATAAGACAGGAGGATCTTAGTCTCATAGTCAGACCTATTTGACCCCGATTAAAGGGGTCTTTTTCAGAGCATTTGCTCTGAAAAAAACCTTGTCTTATAATCGAGCAAATACGGTAATTTAATACAATTAAATAATTAACTTGGCAGATCGGACGCGTTCTAGTAGTTCAGGAATAAGCAGTAATGGGTAACAATTTTTCACCGTAATGTTGTTAAGATCCCGATAGTCGGCACAGAGACGCAGACCTCCATCTTTTTTATGGACGAAAAAGATCCCGCCTCTGCCAGGAGAAGTAGAAGAACGCATGAAGCCTTTCGTAACATTCTCTTCTATACATTCTTTTAATGCAGCAAGCTCCGGTTTGGAAACCCATCCTAGAGACTGGGCCCTAGGATGGGTACGCGCTGGTGTCCAGCTGGAAGACGTGGCTTGCCATTCTGATCACCTCTCGCGGAGTCTTCTGTCGATCTGTGTTACATGACACATAAATTCCTCCAAAGAAGGTGGAATAGAGGTACGGGCCAGTTCGTCCTTGATTGCATCCGACAAGCCCCAGCGAAACTGGTCGTGGAGTGCGGGCTCGTTCCGGTTCGACTCTAGGGCCAGGCACCTGAATTCCGTGATGTACTCCTCCACGGGGCACCGTCCTTGCTTTAAGCCTCTCAAAGTAGTAGCAGATGAGGATACCCTGAATGGATCTTCATAAAGAGCACCACCATCATAGGGTGGTGCCGAGTTGTTGAGGGCTCTATAGGTCAGGGTTAGAAGTTTGAATTTGATTCTGAAAGGTATGGGGAGCCAATTAAGTGATTGGCATAGTGGAGCAGCAGATGAGGAGCGGTGGCAGAGAAAAAATAATCTAGCTGCAGTGTTGAGGATGGATTGAAGCAGTGAAATGCGACCGGTTAGCAGGCAGTTGCAATAATCCAGGCAGGATATCACAAGGGAGTGGAATAGTAACTTGGTGGTGTCTTGCGTGAGGAAAGGGCAGATTCGGGAGATGTTTTTCAGGTGGAGGCGGCAGGATTTGGTGAGGGACTGGATGTGAGGGATGAAGGAGAGAGCAGAGTCGAGGGTGACACCGAGGCAGTGAACCTGGTCTGTTATGGATAGTGGAGTTATCAACAGTAATAGAGATGTCAGGAAAAGCGGACAGAGCAGATGGCGGGATTACCATGAGTTCGGTCTTAGAGATGTTGAGCTTTAGGTAACGGGACGCCATCCATGATGCAATTCCTGATAGACAGTCAGTGAGGTGAGTTAGAAGAGAGGAGGAAAGGTCAGGAGTAGAAATATAGAGTAGGGTGTCATCTGCATATAGGTGGTCCTGGAAACCAAAAGGAAGAAATACGTTTTCCGAGGGAAGAAGTGTAGATGGAGAATAGCAGAGGCCCAAGAACTGAGCCTTGAGGAACACCAGTAGATAGCCGTAGGGGAGAGGAGCAAGTTCCAGTAAATTAGACACTAAAAGTACGATTAGAAAGGTAGGATTTAAGCCATGAAAGAACCATGTCACATATGCCATGAGCATGGAGGGTCTGTAGGAAAAGGGGGTGGTCGACTGTGTCGAAGGCTGCTGAGAGGTCCAAGAGAACAACCAGTGAGAATTGGCCTTTCATTTTAGCCTTGAGGAGGTCATTAGTAATCTTAGTGTAGTCTCTGTTGAGTGCTGTGGACGGAAACCAGATTGTAGAGGGTCAAGTAGAGAGTTTGACGAGAGAAAGGTTGTCAGTTGATTGTAGGTTAATCGTTCCAGCAGTTTGGAAGCTAGCGGGAGAAGTGAAAGTGGATGGTAGTTTGATGGAGATGTGGGATCAAGGGAAGGTTTCTTTAGGATGGGGGAGATGATGACATGTTTGAATGAGGATGGAAATACACCAGAGGACAAGGAGAGATTAAAGACGTGGGTTAGGGTTGGGGTAAGTACACTAGAGAGGGGTGGTAGGAGATGTGAAGGTGCAGGGTCGAGTGGACAGGTGGTGAGGTGGGAAGACAACAAGACCTTGGAAACTTCAAGTGGTGTAACTGGGCTGAAGCAAGTGAAGATGGATTGAAGTGAGGAGGGAGGTTGCAGTACCATATGATTGACGCTGTGGGGGAGGATGTTATCCCTGATGATGTCAATTTTGTTTTTGAAGTAGGTGACAAGCTCTTTGGCAGAGAAGTTGGAGGGCAAGGGAGGTGCTGTGGGTCTGAGAAGGGTGCTAAATGTGGAAAATAGACACTTAGGGTTATGGGAAAGAGAGGTGATTAATTAAATGAAATATGTTTGTTTAGAGAGATGGAGGGCCGAGCGGAGCATGAATTTGTAGTGAACGAAGTCTTCAGGCGAACGAGACTTCCTCCACAGGCGCTCAGCGTTACGTGAACACCTTTGAAGGAGGTATGTCTGTTTGGAATGCCATGGTGGACGGCGTGGGGGATTGCGTACAGTTAAAGAGGCAACCATATCTAGGGCTGTAGTGAGAGCAGCAGGACAGGTAGTGTCCGAGGGTGTCAACCACGTTTTGGTGCAAGAAGGCTAAGGTGGTTCGAGATGAAAAGGTCATGGACAACAGTTATTTTATTGCAAACAGAGCGTGCATTCCAGAGGGCACAGGAGAGAGGGGTGCCGGGGTTGCATTGGACTGGTTTAAGATTGGAGGGATTGCGGTAGTTTGTGTTAGTTGGGCAGGTGCGTGGACGGAAGAAGGTGGGGATGGTGGGGCCAGGGTTACGTTTAATGTCACCTGAGCACAGAAGGAGTAGGATACAGACAGAAAACAAATGGGAATGTGATTTGTGGGCATTGGATGCCTTCACTTATGAGTGCTTAGTTGTGTTGGGGTATAAAGAAAACAGAAAGGCGTATGAGCTAGGGTGGGGTGATAGATGGGATGTGGACTGTAGAGGTTTCGTCAAGGGGTGTAGAGGCTGCAGCAATTTGTGGGAACGTACATAGAAACATGTATGGGTTCATAGTAGGGAGTGAGGTGTAGCAGGCAAGTGCCTATGTGGGTTACCTGCTTTTTGCGATGTACTCGGTATGTCATTTGTCGTTTCCCTCTAGTTTAACTCCAGTGTAACTCTTATCTGTCCACTTATGAAGAGTCCACTTGGGGAAAGGCCACAGCAGCTACATTTCCAAGTGTGGTCTAACAATTAAAAGGCCTGCCTCACAAGTGGTCAGATAAGGTGATTGCAAACAGGAGGCAGATGTTTCACACCTTGGCTTACAATTGCAATTAGGCTAGACTAGAGAGGGCACCAAATTTAACCAGCAGCAGAGTATGGAGACAGGCAGGATAAAGACATACCAGGTGAAAAACAGGGGTGTTACAGCAGGAGATGAGGGTTCAGGGGTACGTCAGATGTTATGAATTAACCATACCAGGTAAAAAACAGGGGTGTTACAGCAGGAGACGAGGGTTCAGGGGTACATCAGATGTTATGAATTAACCATACCAGGTGAAAAACAGGGGTGTGACAGCAGGAGACGAGCGTTCAGGGGTACGTCAGATGTTATGAATTAACCATACCAGGTGAAAAACAGGGCTGTTACAGCAGGAGATGAGGGTTCAGGGGTACGTCAGATGTTATGAATTAACCATACCTGTAAGAGAGGGAAATGGATGAGATTAATACAGATTGTCAGGTGAGTAGTCAGATGAAAGCATGGAGACCAGGATGGGTGTCTGGATAGTCCAGTGTAACTCTTATCTGTCCACTTATGAAGAGTCCACTTGGGGAAAGGCCACAGCAGCTACCATTAGGGACATTTGAGGCATGACTTTAGCCAGGAAGCGAACTGGCAAAAGACCACCACCAGCAGAAGCAGCATTGGAAAACTGAAAAGGTGAGTGGGCAATTGACGACCCGCTCACTTGTTTCACCCCAGGGCAAAGCATCCAAACACTGTCAGTCCTTGACGTTTGGGAGCAGACTTCCAGGGCTCAGACACTAGGCCCAAGCGTAAGTTGGCTACACTGGCGAAAGCAGTAGATGTTGCCACACCGCAAACAAGCGCAACCAGGGGGAGAAACTACCTTGACCATTAGGGACATTTCAGGCATGACTTTAGCCAGGAAGCGAACTGGCAAAAGACGTTGGCACCACCACCAGCAGAAGCAGCATTGGAAACGGAAAAGGTTTGACGACCCGCAGTTGACGACCCACTCACCTGTTTCACCCCAGGGCAAAGCATCGAAACACTGTCAGTCCTTGACGTTTGGGAGCGGACTTCCAAAGCTCAAACACTAGGCCCTGGTGTAAATTGGCTACACCGGCGGAGGTAACAGACATTGCCACACCGCAAACAAGTGCAACCAGGGGAAGAAACTACCCTGACCATTAGGGAAAATTAACTTTCCAAGCTAAGAGCTTTGTACCCCAACTTGGGCAGATTGAATTTAAGATGAGGTGCCTTGCGTGAGCGCTTTGGACTCAGTATGTTTCCAGTCATTGGAAACACGCGCTCACTTTGAACAGTGGTTGGCAGACATGATAGTAGCTGCTGCGCAACCCATGAGAGTGCAGGCCACACACTCTTCTTTACATCCCAGTAGCTAAGAGGATCAACATTAGGTGCAGAAGGAACTTCACAGAGGTAAAGTTTGACCATTTCAGCAGCACTACTCTCCTTTCTGCTGCTAGCTCTGTCAGATGGTCCAACTATGCTCCCAAGTGCCTCTTCCCACAAGGCAGCTGCTCCACTCAGCTGTGTTGTGCTGCTTGCGCCACTGCTGCTGATGCTGCAGCTAGGAGTAGCAGACAACATCATCTCTTCCTCCTCCTGCACCTCTCCCTCCTCGGACGCTGCCAGTCACGCACCTTTTCAACCAATTGCTCCCAGTAGCTACTGAGAACATTGAATTTCATTGCTAGCTTTCCCTTAATCCTTTGATAGCAAAGGCACGCTAGCATCATTTCGGGACTTTCTTCCATGCGTTTGCAAAGGCATATTTTTAGCAGATCTTTCAGATTCCTGACTATGGCTGCTATGTCAGGATGTAGAGTGCCACCTTGAACAGCCTCATGGTTTTCAAGGAACACATCCATCTTGCTGCCTAGATGGGAGAACACTGGGATTACCTGGGCCAGACTGGCAGTGTTTGAACTTTTTGTGGCATCCCTGAATAGTTTAAGGACAGACACTAGCTGGGCGATCACTGTCCAATCCTCCCTATTCAATAGAGATCTAATCCCAATATTGTGCTCTGAGGCAAGATTGTGGATTGCCCTCTGCCACTCCAAAATCCTCTCCAGCATCTCTAAAGTGGAGTTCCACCGTGTACTGGCATCTTGTCATAGACAGTGTACGGGAAGAACTGCCCTCTCTTGCTCTTCCCTCAAAAGTTGGCTAGCCTTAACACTGTGGTGGAAATGCCCAGCGATCTTTCTACAGCGTGACAGAACTACTGCTGCTACATTAGTTCCTTCTGACATTGCTGCCTTGACTATAAGATGGATGATGTGGGCTGCACAGCGCACACCAACAGTATGACCATCTTGCAGCGCTTTCACCATGTTTGCACCTCTGTCAGTTACCACAAAACCAACATCAACATTGGTGCCCCCCTCTGCTCCCACCCAAAGGCAAAAAGTTTTCCTTATTGCATGCAGAATATTTATAGAAGTGTGCTTTTCATCCATCACTTCTGCAAGTAGAAGGAATGATCGGTAGCCTGCTGCAGCAGTTTCCTTAGACACACCGGGCTGCCACCAGTGTGCTGTCAAGGAAAGAAAGGCATGCTGACCGCTAGGTGCACTCCACAAATATGTTGTGAAATGTACAGACTGACCAGCAGCCTTGCAAAGCTCCTCTTGCACAGGACCGATACAGCGAGGGGACAATGTTCCTACTGAAAGTGGAACATGAAGGAACTGTGTATTGTGGAGCCACAGCTGCCATCAATTTTTTGAAAGGCTCCCCTTCAATCATGGAGAAGGATGCCCCTCCAACAGCAATGACCTGACAAATAAGTCGGGTTATTTTATTGGCCTGCTGTTTGGGAATTGACCTCCTGGAGTGGAATGCCCCAAATTCTTCCAGGGTGGGCTTGACATGTTGCAGTGCTCCAACCTTTTTAGGTCTTTGGCTGCCAGCACTAGCTGTAGCTGCTATTGGCTCAGAAGCAGCTGTTGAGGTTTTTCCACTCTCTCTGGAGATGGTACTAGTTGTAGTACCACAGCCACCAGCTATGCTGCCTGCCCTACGCTTTTCTGCATCTTTGCCCAATGGCACAGCGTTGTGTTGAGTGCTGAGGTGATGCTTCATGCTAGCACTGGTGAAATGCCCAGACACTTTCCCTGTGCTTATTAGCTTCCCACAATGTTTGCATTTTCCATAGCGCCATTCTTCTGCACTTTCATAGTGCTCCCAAATTGGGGCACGGAGAGCCTTGGACTGTGCACTTTTGGGTGCTGCTTCTACTGCTCTGGGTGGATGAGCAGCGGCAGAACTAGTTCTGCGAACACTGGAGATTGCACATTAACCTCACTCTCCGTCTCTAGGCTCTCTACACTGCTACTAACAGTCTTATTGGCACAGTCACAGTAATGGTGGTGGCACTGGTAACTGTGCCAGTGCAAACAGGAGTAGTGGACATAGTGGGACTGCTAATTTCTTGAATTCTACCAGATTTAGTAGGTTTTGTTGTTGGTGGTGGTGATGATGATAGTAGCGGAGAAGGTGGAGGCTCAGGGGAAAATTGTGCACTAGTCATTCATACACTGCTCCCTGAGGAATCTGATTCCTGACCACCCCTCTACTTCTCCTGGCTCATAGTCAAGCTCTTCATTAGCCAGATCAAATGGAATTCCTGCCAGGCTGGAGCTAAGACTGATATTATGACTAGTAGTAGTAGTGTGAGCAGGAAGAACAGAGCCTAAATCTGCACTTGGCCTCTCAGTCTCATGCTCCTCTGGTACCTTGCTAGGTGGAGTTCCATTATGTGTAGCCCTCTCTCCAACTGTCTTTACACAAATATTGTAAAGACTTGGTGGCTTGCTAGAGGTGGTGCTAGGAGGAAATGGTGTGGCGGTACCAGTGGGAACAGCAAACGCAGCACTAGTGGTGGTAGAGGTGGTGGACTTGGGAGGCAGATTTTTTTCTACAAAAAGCCTCCCTGTGAAAGAACGAGATCGCTTTGGTTCGAGAACACCACTATCAGTCTTGCTGCTAATTTTGCTTGGTACCTTGCATGCTGCTCGTGGATGGGGAAGATGCCGCTTGGGGCAAAAGACACTTCTTTTTACTCACTGGTGCTTTAGGCTTTCCGTAAAAAAACATAGAGCTAGAGCCTAGCAGCACTACTACTGTCTGCAAATGCACAAATGCACTGTGCTGTTGTGTGCAATCTAGAAAAGTGCTGCAAGTTATTTAAACATTTGTTAACTAAAGCCACTAAACTGTGTTATTAACTCAAGTATAACTATAATACACCAACTAGTAAAACTACTAGCAGTATTTTATTTTTATTTAAAATTTACATGGGCCTAAGAGCCTACTACTATGCTAAAGCAACATTTCCTTACTATTCTAAGTCTACCTCTAGGCAAAGGCAGACGATCTCAAGCCCACTAAGCTAAAGTGAGATTATATCAGTATATTATTTATTAATTAATATTATTCATTTATATAATATGAATAGATTATAAATTACAGTTACTTATAACCGTATTTGCTCAATTATAAGACAAGGTTTTTTCAAGGCAAATGCTCAAATGGGTCTGACTATGAGATTAAGATCCAGATCCCCCCCCCCAAAAAAATTTACCGGTGCTTCTGACTCCCTGGTGTGTAGTTGGGGCAGCGGGTAGACGTCTACGCGATTCGCGTAGGCAACTTCCGCTGCAGCTGGAAGGAGGTGCCATTAGCAGCACCTTTTCTCAATCATAGCTTTTGTTTAAAAAAATAGTTTACATGAATTAACATTTACTAGTAAAACTTTTTTCCTATAGGGTTATCTTATATTCAGGCTTTTTCTTTTTTTTCCCTAAATTAATATTCAGATTTTGGAGGGGTCGTCTTATAGTCGAGCAAATATGGTATATTATATACTTTTACTTTAAATCAGATACAGAAGCAGACAGATATAGTTGTCCTACTTCTGCTAAATCTACAAAAATGTGCTAAATTATTTTCTTTTTTACTAGTACTACAGCTACAATGAAGCTTTGCTTAGTACAGTTGTTGTCAGACAGTCAATCTTTCTTGAAAAATAAATTGAAAATAAAATTTAACAGCAAAACAGTTAGCTTCACTGCTAGCTGAACACAAAACACAAAGCACTTATGCAGCTGCACTCACTAGCCCAACTAGTTCACTTCACTGATGGACTGAGGTGAGCAAAACACTAAGGGTTTTAAATTAACAAAATAAAATTTAAAATGAGAAAATAATATTTAGCAAAACAGTTACCGTCACTGCTTGCTGAACAAAAAAACACCCAGCACTTATGTGGCTGCACTCACTAGCCCAACAAGTTCACTTCACTGATGGAGTTGAGCAAAACAAATGAAATGAAATTAATACTATTAAGAAAAAGACAGCTTTGATGGTGGTCTGAAGCCGGCTACGATTAAGGTCCAGATTTCGGCTTTAAGATGTTTTTTGGATTAAAAGCTGTCAGAACATCCCTGGATCACTAAAGGAATCTGCAGACTTTGTCCTAAGTCCCATTCCTCAGTTACCCGATGGGATCTTAACCTTGTGCTGAGACAACTCACCCCTCAGCACTTTGAGCCTCTAGAAGAGTCTTCTCTAAAACTACTCACCTACAAGGTTGTCCTCCTAGTGGCCATCACTTCTGTAACACGGGTAGTGGCACCATCTGTGCCACCATGGAAATGGACAAGGAAAGAGAATTCACAAGTAAGAATTCCCATTTTTTCACAAAAAAATTGTACTTCAGGTATAAATTTATAGCTCCAGGTATATGTCACTGTCGAATGCATGGGTTTGTCTGGTGTTTGGGGGCTAAAAGGCCACATTTGGGAAATGCGCTTTTTTCCCCCAATTTTGGTCAGTTTGTGCCTATGCCCTATCTTTGAACCCAGCTGCTCCAATTTACCCCTATCATTAATTTTTTTTTTAATTAGACATCCCTTGGGTGTTTGAAATGCTTTTACTTTAACTCTTTCTGAGTCAAGATTTTTGGAAAGATGCAGCCCTAATTTTAGCAATTGCTCATGATAATAAACTTTTTTTTATTTTATTCTTTTTGGACTTTTTTTTTACATTTTGCTGGTACTGGATGGTTCCTCTGATGCATAATTATTTTTAAATGTTTTTTTCCATATTTATTTTTAAAAATATTTTACTAATCACATTGTGATTAGAAAGCTGGGCTACATTGACTTGCATGGTTGAATGCAGTACCTGTATTCAACCTGCAAGTGGAGACCCTCTAGCAAACTTTCTCAACTTTGTTATTTTTTTAAAGGACGTGCCACCATCTGGTGAGTGGCAAAATCACTTGTAGTAGCGGTTGTGACCGATCTCCGGAGCGGTCACAGAGCGTCCTGGGGTGAGTGTTGCTCGCAGACTTCTGCAGGAGCCGCTGCTTCCCTCTGTGCGAGTAACGTCTCTTGTACCACACAGAGGAAGCAGGTTACGGAGCAGGGTCAAGTGATGTAAAGTTACGTGACTCTGCTGGGTTCCTGCTTCCCCTGGGCAGTACAAAAGACGTTGTTCGCACACTGTGTGCGAGCAATGCACAGGTAAGCATCAGGGACCTTTTCGATTGTTGTTGCTACGGGGTTTTGCCTTGCATTAAAGACGGCCCTGACGGCTGCGAGGCTGCTTCAGTATGCAGCCGGCCCTGGCTGGGCCTATTTTCAGGTAGGGGCCTGGAGCTGCAGCTCCATCAGCCCCTATGTTAATTCAGCCCTGGCTGCAGATCTCACCGGGGCCACATGTTGGATGCACCTGCCTTATGCTAATCTGATACAAAAAGACTCTGATGTCTTGACCACTGATATGAGTTGTCTAATACCTTGACTTCAGTTTTTGAACACTGGCGAGCACCACTCCCACTTTGTGGGAACCAGAATCCTATAATGTAACACCACCATGGTGGTTTTTTGGTTTGGCTTAGTTTTTTTTTATTGCAATGTATAAACAAACTAGTAACTCAATACATATGTCACTATACCTTGTATTATTTTCTTGTCCTGGAAAATGTGTTGTATTGCAATGTTCTTTTTCTACATAGCACCTGTAATGTGCTCAAAACTCTATTATAACAGCAAGATTGGGATTGAAACAGCAGTAATCAGGTAAAAATGACACATTACAAGAGAGGGAGATTAAATCCACATGAAAAATATTAATACACTGAAAGCGTTACTCATCATAATTCAAAAGGATTTTAAAGAGACTATAGCTCAGTTAAGGAAAGATATTAGGAAAATAACCTCCCGTTTGGAAGATAAAATGGATAAACTCTGTCCTGCGCACAATAATCCGGCATATATGCACATGAACTGGAAGGAAGAGGTAAAAAATGCACTTAGGTTGAAACTTTCAAATATGAAAGAGAGGCAAAAGAGAAATAACAGGGGGGCGTGGCTGGCTGCTGAGAGACATGGATGCTTGAGACTAGAGCTCCGCCGGCAATAATCTGCAGTCATCCCCTGACATGGGACGTAACAAGCGGCAGTCCTCATCTCAATCGTCCTCGGTGCTTCCTCAATGGTGCTTCCTCAATGGAGCCATCCCTTCGTGCATATTTCCGCACCCCAACGGTGCTGGACTCTCAAGGGCCTGACGACCACGAGGCCTCACCGCCATCAAGCTCCCGGGGATCTGACGATCCAAGCCCTGAGTGTTCGTCTGAGCAGTTGACATACCTACCTGCTCGGCTGAGGTGCTACGCCTATTTTCATCGGCTCCATGGAGGGCAGATTTTAGCACCTTGCTCTCGGAATTGAAGCAGGCGGTGACTGACACCATTGCGGGCCTCAAGTCGGATCTAACGCATGTGTAAGGCAGGATCTCCAGACAGGAGGAAGAACTGGCGCAACACGCGTGGAAAACAGCTGACCTTACCGATATCACTTCACATCACTCGACCTACCTGGCGGAATACAGAAGGCGGCTGGAAGAATGTTATGGCCGCCGCCATAACATTCGTATACGAGTCCTGCCCAAAGTGGATCCCCGGACTCAGGAAGATGTTGAGGGCCTGGTGGTGCGCCTCTTTCGAGACTTCCTGGGCCAGCCAGTGGACACTGTCCTTCGTCTGGACAGGGCACATAGGGCGTTGAGACCTAGAGGTCCCTTGGATAATTTTTTGGAATTTTGGGTACTCGTTTAACGGAAGTATATAATTCTATTTTTGGAAGGGGCATATTTCCATCCCCATACCCTTGCTGCCACAATATTGGTAATTCCTAAGCACGGGAGAGATGCTGAGATATGCGGACGTTATCGGCCCATATCCGTATTGAACGTGGATCTCAAACTGTTCGCTAAGATTTTGGATTTGCGGGTCGGTCGGGTTTTTGCCGGCATTGATCCATCCAGATCAATCTGGCTTTGTTCCCGGTAGAGAGTGTCAAGACTGGGCTATCCGCGCTCTTAACCTTATTCACCTAATTAAACACTTGGGGACTGGGGCTGTGCTTCTCTCCACAGAAGCAGAAAAGGCATTTGACCGCCTTGACTGGTCATTTATGTTCACTGTTCTTTGGGGTTTGGGTTTTGGTCCCCACATGCTTCAGTGGATTACGTCCCTCTACTCTAAACCTTCAGCGAGAGTTAGAATTAACGAGGGCGCTTTCCGCCTCGTTTCCAATAACCAATGGTACTAGGCAGGGCTGTCCCTTGTCCCCAATGCTTTTCGTCCTCTCTTTGGAACCCTTCCTAGAGGCTGTTCGGGGTAACCCTGATATTAAAGGAGTGCAGTGTGGGGATGTTCATCATAAGCCTTTGCAGATGGCATGCTAGTTGCCCTTACGAACCCCCGGGTCTCCTTGCCAGTGCTCATGGACGAATTTCATAAATATGGCCGCCTGTCGAATTTGAAGATCAACTTCTCCAAATCCGAGTTGTTAAACATCTCTCTCCCCCGAGTTGAAGTGGAATCTCTGATCTCTGCGTTCCCGTTTCGGTGGTGTTCTCAGAAGATGGTTAACTGCTGACGTTTCCCTTTTGTATGGTTTTAATTTTCTTCCCATTCTCGATGACCACCCAGATGTATGTTGGCGTTGTGGATACCCGGGAGGCTCAGTTCTACACATTTGGTGGGAATGTCCACTTATTGTTCCATTTTGGAGGGTGATTCATGATACTATCCTCTCACTGACTCTCCGCCTCCTTTTTAACCTGTATCTTACCTGTTGCACCATACAGCTGACTCGATTGCGTCATACAAAAAAACCGTTGTGCGGCACTTACTCAATGAGGCTAAAACCTTGATCCCCTTGCATTGGAATAAGGTATGCTTTCGGGAATGGATATTGAAAGTAGAGAACACATAAGTTCCTGAGGAATTGGTGGCTGGGCATATGGGTCATATGGGTGAAGAGGCACAACATGGGAGGAAATGGTTCTAATGGTCACGTTGCGTGGCTGATCCCTCTACACAAATTGCTCTAGATTGAATTATGGGTTAGCTAATGAGGTCTGGATTGCGTTCTGAGATTTGCCAAGCCATGTATCTTTGTATTACTATGTATTTTTTGTATGTTTGGTAATGTCATGTACTTTGTTATTATTTATTATTGTTCCTTTTTGTTTCTTGTTTCCGGTATACTATACCTTGTCCTGCTGCATCAGGACTCCCTCCTTTATGTGTGTCACTTTTCCCCTCCTTCATTGACAAAATCAATAAAACTTTGATTTAAAAAAAAAAGAAAGAAATAACAGAGTCAGGGGGATTGGGGAGATAGTTAATGGGGAAGATCTTACAGGATACATTAAAGGATTGTTCCCCCACCTGCTTTCTGAAACCAACTATAGAGACCTAATCATGCAGGATAGCTGACCATTAGCACATTCAGACTTAGAATTTCTGAAACAAAGTTATAGAACTGGAGGATAGGTCAAGGTGGGAAAATGTCAGTTGGCGAAGGGTATCTGAGATGATCAGGCCAACAAGTGTTTCTAATAACACTTGTGAGGAGTGTTAATCTACGGGAGCAGCAAGATATGTAGGGTATTGTATACTATTTATATATTTTTGAAGATTCACCCATTTGTGGAGGTGTTCCTATTTCGTTCTATATTGTCACTTTATTTCCTCATTTTCACCTTCACAATTCGGGGTGGCTTATACCAAAAGCTATTACACTAATATTAGAGACCAAAGGTCTCAAAAAATAAACACTATATTTTCACAAAACATAGAAGAAGATTATATTGCTCCAGATCTGTTTAATAAATTAGAGAAACTTGCGGAAAAAGAACTGAAAAAAAGGTGGGAGGTTACGTTCCTAGAACATTATATTAGCAATAATTTAATACCACGAGGCCTCAGATTACAAAAAACTCCTGCTTTTGGAGTCAATAATGATGCATTCATAAAAAAATGGAATAACACTCTAGACCAATGTTCTATTGAATTAATGAGATTATTAGTAATGTTCCAAAAAGAAAGTTTAAGTTCATTAGAAGAAGAAATTCGACAAGTAGAAGACAACATACATCAACAATTTGAACCATCCGAAATAGAAACTAGGAATAAAAATCTAATTGGAAAAATACACACATTAGAAGAAAAAATTATAGGAATACAAAGCAAAAAACTAAAAAGTGATAAAAGTGATACCGTTAGGGGATTACATAATTATACGAATAGAGTTAATCATAACGAAATTAGAAATGGACATAACTATCAATATAGACAAAATATAGATAGAAATTTTCAAAAACCAAGATTCAGAACTCCTTCAAACAGCCGTAGAGATAGAAGTGCTTCTGATAATTTTAGAGAGAGATTTAACAGATATTATAAATCACCACAAAGATACGACATGAGAGATATAAAACAACACACAAAAACACATACAGAATCTATCCCCAAAAGAAAGCCCAATCTGTCACCTACACGTTCTCCTATTTTAACAAGAAACAGATCTCAAATCCCTAATGATTTTAACAAAGCTTTTTTAGGCAGGGGGCCATCCCCAAAACGAAGACCCTTACTAAAGGACCCAACATACCGTTCCTATATGACACAAGAGCAAAAATTCCCACTGACAACACATTCTCCTGTAAAGAAAAGGAGAATTACAAGACACTCAGAGGATGCAGAGGAAAGGGAAAGCTATTAACACTTCAAAGTAAACATTCGCCCAATTAAATAATTAATCTATCAGCCCACACTCTAAATACAGCGGAACTGTCACTTTTAAACAAGGGTTTAAAATTTGCCCCGAATAAGGGTCCAAATGGATTTGATCTATTTATTGATGTACAAAAGTATATTAGAAAATTAACTGTAAAAAAATTCTTTCTGAAAAAAGAACAGATAGATTTTAACGAAATAACTATTAACGATCCATTTATACATACCAATTTTAAACCCAAGTCCAAATTCTTCCTACAACAAGAGAAAGGGGAACATTTGGAAGTATTTTCAGACATGCTTCTCAAAGAACTTAATAAATTCGAAAACGATAAAAAAAGACAACACAATTTAACTAAAAAAGAACAGGAAAGTATTAAAACATTGAAAGAAAACAAACAGATAGTGATTAAAGCAGCAGATAAGGGAGGCGCTACGGTAATTCTAGACAGAAGTTACTAGATGAAGGAAGCACATCGCCTGTTAGATGATGAAGCCACATATCAAAAACTATTAGGAGACCCTACAAAAGTTTTTCAAAAAGAACTTTTCGAACTCCTAAATGAAGGTAAAAATAATAACATTTTGAACAAAAAAGAATTTAATTTCCTGTACAGAAAGTTCCCGAAAATAGCGATTTTTTATTTCTTACCCAAAGTACATAAAAATCCCACGAATCCCCCAGGTCGGCCCATAATAAGCGGAATAGACTCCTTAACAAACAATGTCTCCCAGTATGTGGACTATTTTTTACAAAAATATGTCACAAAAATTCCATCATACATTAAGGACACTACACATATTTTAGAAATAATGGAAGAAATCATTTGGTCGGATAGATACACATGGATAACGGTCGATGTATCTTCCCTTTATACAGTTATTCCACACCAACAAGGAGTGGAAGCTATTAAAAATTTATTAAGTAATGATTCACAAATAGATCCATTACAAAATCTTTTTATTACACAATGCATTCATTTCATCCTTACCCACAACTATTTTCTGTTTAATAATCAATTTTATTTACAAAAGTGCGGCACAGCAATGGGAACCAGATTTGCACCAAGCTACGCTAACCTATACGTAGCTGACTGGGAATAACATCAGATATGGTCAAATAATCCTTTTGGTGCAAATCTGGTTCTATGGAAACGCTATATCGATGATGTACTCATCATCTGGCAGGGATCTTCTGAAGAACTCTTACGATTTATAGACTTTATTAATCTGAATACATATAATTTAAAATTCACCTCTTGTATTAACAAAGAAAAAATAGATTTCCTAGACCTTACATTAATGGGTAGAGATAACGAAAAAATCATCACAAAAACTTTCTTTAAACCTACCGATGGGAACAGTTTCATAGACTATTCCAGCCGCCATCACCCCCAATGGTTAAGAAATATTCCAAAAAGCCAACTAGCTAGAATACGCAGGAACTGTACTCAGGAAACTGATTTCATTAACCAGAGTGAACATCTAATTAGAAAATTCGAGGAGAAAAATTACCCCGATGAACTACTAAAAGATAGTCTAGTAAAAACTAAAGATATAAAAAGAGAAAAGATGCTGCATAAAGAAAAATGAATACAAAAAACGGAGGATTTTAATTTCGCTTTTATTTACAATGATAAAGCGTTTAAAATAAAAAAGGCGTTTGAAAAATGTTGGCCAATTTTACAGGGTGATAATGTACTGCAGAATTTCCTTCCAGAAAAACCCCAAATTATATAAAAAAAATTGAATAATTTGAAAAGTTTAATAGCCCCCAGTGCTCTTCCAAACGAAAGAATAAATAAGGATCACTTTTTAACTCATAAACCCATGGGCTTTCACCGATGTGGCATATGCACACTTTGTAAAACTTGCCACTTGCAAGATAAAAAAATCACCTCTTTTAATTGTACTATAACGAAAAAAGAATATAATATTCGTCATTTTATACACTGCACATCAAAAAATGTAGTGTATTTATTAGAGTGCAAATGCAGAATTCAGTATATAGGACGTACATCTAGGGAACTAAAAGTAAGAGGTCTCGAACATTTAGGAGGAATAAGAAATAATAATATGAAACACAGTGTCCCAAGACACTGTGTGAAATGTAATAAATTTTCGTTTCCAGATTTTAAAGTAATAGGGATAGATCTAGTATCCCCCCATTGGCGGGGAGGAGACGTAAAAGAAATTTTATCGAAAAAAGAAACCGAGTGGATATATAAATTCCAAACGTTTAAAAAAGATGGTTTAAATGTAGAATTTGACATATCTATTTTTTTAAATTAATCCACCTTTCTAATTAATCCATTCATTTTAAACAAATAACGCACATATTTCTTTTTTCAAATTCATTTTATTATATTCTTTCTAATAAAATAAAACATATTTTAAATATATAACAAATGTTATAACTACATATATATGTTATTATTCATATACATTTTATTTTATTTATTACATCCCCCCCTTTTCTTAATACAATTTTTATACATTTCACATAACATCTCCTCTCCATCTGCGGGTTAATTGCTTAACCACAGAACAGATGGACATTAGCAACATTGTTACGGCAACATTCAATTAATCAATTAACGATGTTACAATGATTATATTTTATTCATCTCTCTCTGACGTCCTTTTTCCCTATAGGGGTTCTGTTCAACAAAGATATATTCCTGTGGAAAGAAGAACATAGTCTTTTAATATATCAGATCTCTTAATTGGTATCAATTAACATTGCTACTATGTTGCTACATTGTTTCACTTACCCACTTAAGTTTGGACAGATTCCAAACCGCATACACAGATGTCTTCTATCTTGATCTCGCCTGTCTGTTTTCTTCTATGTGTTCCCCGCTGGTCTGTGGCTATGTCCCTGTGAATTGAAAAAAAGAAATTATTCAATTAATATATTCGATATGTCATAATTTCGATTTTATAAAATATTTATTTTGTATACTTACCGATCACGAATATTGGCGGCTACGAGTTCCGATGATGCGATGGAATGAAGGGCTCCACATCGTTCGCTGTCATTTTATCCTGAGGCATCCAAGAGACAACAACTAATAAAGAAAAGAGGAAAAAAGACTAAACGTGATGACGTAAACAGAAGAAGACGGCGAGCGGGAACTTTAAAAACCGCGAAGATACAGACGGGATACATATTGACTTTTGAATTGCTCCTGAGGAAGCCGACATTGAAGTCGGCGAAACGCGTTGAGAGACTTTATAATCATCGATATTTGGACTTTATAAGGACTGGCTGAGTACCATTTCTACTTTTGTGAAGGACATCCTCACACTGCTTTTATGCATAACTCATTTGTTATGCCCATCCGTTTGTAAGTTTTTTACCTTTATTTATTAAAGAAATACCAATTTTTACTGCACTATTTCGTTTCCTATCTTCATCACAGAAATTCCAAGACAGAAAAGAGTCTGGATTTTTGACGAGCAATCACTTTCAAGTACACTTGTGAGTGCCATTAATATCAAAATTTAAATTTTCTGTTAAAATTTATTACACTATATTTGTTTTATTTTTTTTCCCACATATCTATGCGCCCCGGTTTTTGTCTATATACCAACACTATTGACAGGATTTGTGAGTTGCCTGCTCAAAAAACTTCTAGGCAACTGCTCTCCTGAGGTGATTCGCATGGACAGTGTACATCGAGTCACAAGATCTAGATCGGTCAAGTCTAATGTGCTAAAAGGCTAAGCTATAACATCACGAAACTAAAGAGCAGGTTATGAGATTTGTTAGATATTTCTGTAGGTGAAAGTTTGGGATCTAGTGATCATCAGTCTGTGTGGTTTAATATATGAAGAGTGACTGAGTCACACTACACAAAAACAAAAGTTTTAGATTTTAGAAAAGCTGACCTTTCTAAAATGAGAATATGTATAGAGGAGTCATTATCAGACTGGGACAATTTAAATGGCGTTCAGGAGAAATGGGATTATGTAAAAGCTGTATTATTGAAGATAACAGAAAATTGTATTAGGCTGGTCAGTAAGAGCAAAAAATTAAAGAAACCGCTGTGGTACTCTGCAGAAGAGGCCAAAATCATAAAAGACGAGTTAGCTTTTAGTAGATACAAAAATACCCAAAGTGAGGAAGATAGACAGATCTATAAAATTAGGCAGAAAGAGGCAAAGAAAGTTATAAGATCTGCCAAATCACATGCAGAAGAGTGAATTGCCCTCTCAGTAAAAAATGGAGATAAAACATTTTTTAGATATATAAATGAGAAAAGGAAAGTTAAACAAGGATTAGTTAGACTAAAAACAAAAGGAATGTATGTAGAAGAGGATAAAGGTTTAGCTGACTGCCTCAATTAATATTTCTGTTTCAGTTTTTACAAATGAGAATGAGGGAATGGGGCCTCAGTTGGGAAAAAATCATCTGAATCATTTGAAATATGTGAGTTTATCGAGGCGGAGGTTCTACTTCAGTTGTCTAAGGTAAAGACAAATAAGTCGATGGGGCCTGATGGGATACACCCCAAGTTATTAAAATAGCTTGGGGGTGTACTAGCAAAACCGTTAACTGATATATTTAACAAATCATTGGTAACGGGAGTTGTCCCAGGGGATTGGAAAGTAGCGAATGTTGTGCCCATTCACAAAAATGGCAGTAGGGAAGAGTCGGGCAACTGCAGGCCAGTTAGTCTTACATCTGTAGTGGGGAAATTGATGGAAACTATGTTAAAGGAAAGGATTGTTGAACATCTGAAGTCACATGGGTTTCAAGATCAAAAACAACATGGGTTTTTCCTCAGGAAGATCATGCCAAACGAATCTTATTAATTTTTTTGATTGGGTAACTAAAGTAATTGATCAAGGTGGTGCAGTAGACATTGCGTCTCTGGATTTCAGTAAGGCTTTTGACACTGTCCCACATAGAAGACTTATAAATAAACTACAATCTCTGGGTTTAGATCCCAATGTTGAATGGATTAGGGAGTGGCAGAGTGACAGACAACAGAGGGTTGTAGTCAATGGCGTATATTCAGAACAAGGTCTTGTTACCAGTGGGATACCTCAGGGATCTGTACTTGGACCCATTCTCTTTAATATTTTTTATTAGTGATATTGCAGATGGTCTTGATGGAAAGGTATGTTTATTTGCTGATGACACAAAAATTTGTAACAGGGTTGATGTTCCTGGAGGAAGAAGCCAAATGGCAAATGATCTAGGTAAACTGGAAAAATGATCAGAGCTGGGGCAATTGGCATTTAATGTGGATAAATGCAAAGTAATGCACCTGGGGCATAAAAACCCAAGGGCAGTGTATAGAATATTTGATACTGTCCTAACTTCAATGTGTGAGGAAAGGGATTTAGGGGTCATTATTTCTGAGGATTTAAAGGTAGGCAGACAATGCAGTAGAGCAGCAGGTAATGCTAGCAGAATGCTTGGTTGTATAGAAAGAGGTATTAGCAGTAGAAAGAGGGAAGTGCTCATGCCGTTGTACAGATCACTGGTGAGACCTCACTTGGGGTATTGTGTACATAGAAATGTTGGAGAAAGTGCAGAGAAGGGCTACTAAAATGGTTTATGGATTACAAAAGTATCTTAACCTATATAGCCTGGAAGAAAGACGTGACATGGGGGATATGATAGAAACATTTAAATACTTAAAGCGAATCAACAAGGTAAAGGAAGATAGTTTATTTAAAAGGAGAAATACTACCACAACAAGAGGACACAGTCATAAGCTAGAGGGGCAAAGGTTTAATGGTAACATCAGAAAATATTACTTTACCGAAAGGGTAGTGGACGCATGGAATAGCCTTCCAGGAGAAGTGGTAGATGTTAATACAGTAAAGGCATTTAAGCAAGCATGGGATAGGCATAAGGCCAAGCTACATATAGGATAAGGGCAGGTACTAAAGGAAAGTACTTAGAGGTTGGGCAGACTGGATGGGCCTACTGGTTCTTATCTGCCATCACTTTCTATGTTTCTATGTGGGCAGCACAAGGACCAAGGAAAAACAGGGAAGCTTAAAGATATTGCACTTTATTTTGATTTATCCTCCCTCATGCTAAAAAGGCGCAAATCATTCACATAAATTACAACAGCCCTACAACAACACAAAATCTCATTTAGATAGGGTTTCCTCATTAACCTTTTCATACACAAAGACGGCTGACCGCTCACCTTCAAATGGGGATTGCTGAGCGGGACGTCAGCACAACAGATGGATAAAAGTACCAAAATCAACAGAAAAGCAGTTTCCTTTTTTTAAGGACAACAGCTGTGTCCTGTCGTAGATAATCTCTTAATTCTACATTCACCTGATTTAGAGATTTTGTATTACTCTTTTGTGTATAGTATTGTGTATTGTTTCAAAGCGGCCGTAGTACTGCCTCCGTCCGCCGCCTTATAAAATTAAAGCAGCCATGTACGCACCATGTCGTCAAGTAGCAGTGCCTCAGTGATGGGCATCACATAAATCAATACTAAAGGGGGGTATCAATACAAAAGGGGGGGGCTGGCTATGGGGCATCACATAAATCAAAACACAAAGGTGTGGGCATACATGCACAAAGGGGGGCAATACACAAGGTTGTGGGAGAACACATTCATTAATACAAGGGGGGGCTGGCTGCGGCATTAAAACAAGGGGTAAAAATATAAAAGGGGGGTTAACGGAGTAGACCTTGTATGGAGTTCCCATCTCTTCTTAGCATACAAAGTATGCAACACCTTACATTGACAGTGACATAAAATATACAGGTCAAACATATAACAAAACCTCACCTCCACTTAAGGGCAAAATAAAAGACTTCCAAACAACATAAACCCAGGCTGCTTAGTGTTGTCACAGCCTGTATGAGATCCACAAATGGAGGAAGAAGAAGAAAAAACCCAGTTCAAGTGAATGTGTGTATGTTTTAAGCCCCAGTAACTGCTACAGCAAGAGATACCAATGAACTAGATTGGTGTACTGGGCCAAGGGGTTAATGACAAAGCAGTGTAGAAATTTTTTTTTTGTCTTGTTGTGACTTAGGTGGGGCACAGGCAAAGGGAAAGAGTCCTTCGGATTCCTTCAAGCAGGGGCGGGCTGGGCAGGGGAGCAATTGCCAGGCTGTCCTGAATCTAAATTAAATGGCTGTGGGCCAGCACACCAAGATGCCATTGCCACTTTAAACTCATTAAGCGTGCCTGCACCATGCCACCCAGTGGCTCAGTGAGGCTCTTTGTCCTGCCCATTGAAGACGCTCAAGGGGGCGGGCTCACACAGAACAGCTCCCCGTGACAGGGAGAACGCGTTGGAAGAGAGCAGTCTGCAGGGAAGGAAGGCAACAAAAAAGTAAGTATTAAAAAATAGTTGGGGTGATAGGTGGAAGGGGACCCATATTCAAAGGGAGGGCTGACTTGTGACAACAACTAAATACAAAAAGGGGGTGGCTGGGGGGTATAAGTACACAACAGGGTGGTTGGGGCATCGCATATATTAACACACAAAGGGGATGGGTGGCTGGGGGCAATACACATGGGTACATTAACCAGTACAAAAGTGGGCATCAATACACAAGGGAGGATTGCTCGCTGGGGGCATCACATAAATCAATAAACAAGGGTGTTGGGGCACAAATGCACATGGGGCAATAAACAAGGGTTTGGGGGAATGGGGGAATACATTAAACCCAAAGGGGGGGGCTGGCTGGGGAATCAATACACAAAGGGGGACACACAAGAAACAAACCAGTGTGGAAAGCATTTTTTATGCTTTGTGTAGGTATGCCAGGTAGTGGTGCAGGGTACAACAGTAGCAGGACTGCAATGGAGGTAATGGACGTAAACTGCTCACAGCAGTGAGCTCAGCATACAAGATAACCGAGCACTGAATAGTGGTAGAAGTCGCGGCGCGCGTGACAGCGGCGGCGGTAGGAGCCGCGGCGCGTGTGACAGAGGCGGAGGTAGAAGCCGCGGCGCGCGTGACATCGGCGGAGGTAGGAGCCGCGGCACGCGTGACAGCGGCGGAGGTAGGAGCCGCCGCCCGCGTGACACATATCTAGATTTCAGTCAGGCTTTCAACACTGTTCCACGTAGAAGACTAAATAAACTGCAATCTCTGAGTTTAGATTCCAATATTGTTGAATGAATTAGGCAGTGGCTGAGTGACAGGGTTGTAGTCAATGGAGTATATTAAACGCAAGGTCTCTTCCCTCTACATATATCTAAAGCTACTTTATTAAAGTATCAAAAAGATGTAAACACATTTATTAACCAAGGAAATGAAATAGAATTGCAGACAAATTATTAAGAATACCTGTTGATTTGGGTGGACTAGGCCTTCCGGATTTATATCTTTTTCATAAAGCAGTACTTTTAGCACATGCTATTTTGTTACTTTCCCAGGTCAAATTGGTTGGGTTGATTTAGAGAATGTTAGGTTTATTTCTTATAAACCTGAAGAACTGTTATGGCTTCCTAAACATCTTTATCCCAATGTAAAATGTATTCTGGAAACATCTAAAATGGCATTGAAAACATGGGAGAGGATAGCTAAAAATCAAAAGGTCACCCCATTTAACCCCTTAACGACCTTTCCGGTTCAGGACCGTCATGGAAAAACGGTCGCTTAATGACCTTTGACGGTCCTGAACCGTCAAAAAATTAAATAAGCGTAGAAAGTGATCAACGATCACTTTCCTCGCTTAAACGGTGTTACTGTAATGCTTCGATGTCGAGGCATTCAGCAAGGCCGAGATCGGCATCGGGGGCCATGTCTGGCCCCTCCCACCCCCGTTTTAAAAGCGTTTAGGAGGCGATCAACGCTGGAATGCCTCAATCAGGAGGCATCCAGTGACACCAAACACTTACCTCTGGATGGGCTGTGACCGCTCCGGTGATCTTCGCCATCAGCAAGATGGCGGCGACCCGGAAAAAAAACCAATAAAGATGAAAGAGTTCGCTAGATGGTCTCCAGACCCTCTAGAGAACTCTGGCTCCACTTGCAGGTTGAATACAGGTACTGCATTCAACCATGCAAGTCAATGGAGCCCAGCTTTCTAATCACAATGTGATTAATAAAATATTCAAAAAATAATAATAAAAAAAAATGGGGAAAAAAAAAAATGTGCTAACATTTAAAAATAATTATGCAGTGATGTCACTAGATGAACAAGAAGTAGAATCTATTTAGCTATTTTTTTTTACTTGCTTTTTTAGGTGAGTAAAAGATTTTTCAAATAAAAGTCATAAAATGTGTTTTTTTTCAATTGTTCACCATGTTTTTTTAATTTTTTTATAGTGAATAAAATGATACGATAATGGTATCTGAAGAAAGCCCATCTTGTCCTGAAAAAAAACAATATATAACTTATGTGGGTACACTAAATGGGTGAGGAGAAAATTACAGCTGAACACAAGCACCACAAAAGTATTAAAACAGCCTCGGCCCCACAGGGTACAAAAAGAAAAAACGAGCCTGGTCCTTAAGGGGTTAAAAGCCAGTCTGTGCTACTCTCAGGCACCCTGTTGTGGTCTAATTCTAGTGCTCCTGTGTTTTGCTGCGAATTGATCTGTGTTTTTGACCCTTGCATTTCCTGACTACGTTTTGGCTTACGATTCTGTACCTCTGCCCGTGATTCCTGTGTACCGACCCGGCTTGGCTGACTACCTGCTTCGTTACCGACCTGGCTACCCTGACCATTCTTCTGTGATTAACCCCTTCTGTTCTGATCCGCTGGTATACCGCATATTGCTGTTCACCTTGCATAGAACTCCTGGATTATATCTTCAGCGGTTCTCTGGGCAGAATAACTTCTGCGGTGAGTGCCTCAGGTGTAGCAGACGCGACACTAATAACTGCAATAGTTGTCACAGATACTGAGTATCCCCCAAAAATATATGTTTATGAACAGTAGATAAGTCAAGGTGTACAACTAGGGTCATTTTGACACTTTTCAAACAGGGATTTTATCACCAATTGCTGCCAAATTTTGAGGTATTTTTATATTTTTGTGGGGGTTTTTTTTGAATATATTGCAATGTTGCTTTAGATTTCATATTATATTTTACATTGAATATGTGCAACTGCAGAAAAAAACACTAAATTGTGTTCACCAACATCCCCCGGTTCCAACAAGGCCTCACATGCATGGTTCATGCATTTTTTGAGGAAGCTATGAGGGCAAAACTGGAACATGCGCATTTTAGTTTTCAAATTTGGAATTTTCAGAAATTGGTTTACTGGGCCCATTTCCCATTTGGGACATTTTGGAACCCCCGCCCCCACTGTAAATTACCCCATAAAAGTATTTGTTTATGAACAGTAGACAAGTCAAGGTGTTCAACTAGGGTCATTTTGACAGTTTCAGGCTTGTGAGTGACACGTTTAGGCCACTGACATTGATCAGGGAGACCGATCAATAATTGGGGACTTAAAATGTCACCGACAAGTGATCAGGTAATAATTATGGTTTTTTTTTCCACAATTACCCTAGATGACCCCTCTCTCTTTCTAAGGCAGGGTCATCCAGGGGCTACCATAATGATCAGATCACTCCTATTGGCCAGGAGTGATCTGATCATCATCAGCCGACTTACTAAACTCACAGCATTTGACCACTGACTTTAAGGTCAGTGTTTTTTTTTTTTATTTTTTTTTTCATTGGAGCACAGCATTGACTGATATTTAGTCCCCACAAGCTTGTGGGGACAAATGTTAACCCCTGCAATGCCGCGATTGTGTCATATCGCTGCACTGTCACTCTCATGGAGTGATCAGGCAGCAGGGGAGGGTTGGGACTGGTCTCCACACTCATGTGGAGGCCGAAGAACCCTCTCCCCTGTCCCTGAAGCTGCCTCTGTCTATAGACCAGCCATTGCAGGGAGGAGTCTCTTTGACTACCTACAGGAGTCATCAAAGGGCTTGTGGGGGCTCGTTTTGGCTGTTGCTGGCCTACCTGGGCTTCCAGGCAGACCACTAGCAGCAGAGCCCCATACAAAATGGGAATTAACCCCTAAAATGCTGCAATTGCAGCATTGAAGGGGTTAACGCTGCACTTACGCTATCATGGAGCCAATCAACACTCAACCCCCTTTCCTGAAGCTGCCTGTGGCGGCTGAAAATGCGATTGATGGTTTTCTTGCTGTTGTGGTCGTGGCCTGTTTTATGCAAAATTATGCTAATATTTAAATACACAATTTAGACAAAACACATCTAACAATACAACAATAAATTTGATTCAGGAATACAGTTAAATTATGTAAAGACGAATACCAACAGATGTTATGATATATAATGATATACTTTATTAATACCTCTAGCGGTAAAAACAATATATCGAAAAAGGTTACCATAACAAAGTTACAGACAGTCAACAATTATATTCTAATAACATTGTAATAACATATGTACTTAACTTCAGAGAGTATCAGCATATCAAATGGCTCCTTTGGTGCTCAGTTTCCAAAATGGCTCTAGATACCAGGATCATATAGAAGACTTTAAAGGATTCTTTCAGTAGTAGTTTTCTAATTCTTAGTTACAATACTAGGCACTAAACTAGTCCTAGCTTCTTGGCGCTTAACTAGCCCAAGATGGAAGAGCAGCTTTCTATTTCATACTTTTCTCTGGCAAACTTTCACAGCTCCCTTAGCTTCTGCCATGCTGCTTCCTTCTTGTCCTTCCAGTCTCCTCTACTCCTCCCCCGTCTTCCTGGAGTTCCTGATATCCCATTGTTCCTGGTATAGCCCACATGGCTTTTCATGTAGGTAGCCATTATCTATGGTCTTACATAAACAATAGATGTACACATCACTCACTCTCTAGTGCTACCTGCTGGTAGAGGTAATGCACTTCTTAAACAATAGAAGTATAAACAATAGAACTAATTGATATTGTAATATATGCCACAGTTAGGGGAGTGGTTTATCCAAAGGGAGATACAGATGTTGCGTCTGTGACGTGAATCACTAATAATGGACGACGCAATCCATGTCCAGAACACTTGCAATCGCGTTTTCAGCCTACAAAATCACTCCGTGGAAATGATCACAGGCTTAGGGGCGCGCTCAGAGTGGCTGTGCTGGTCTTCCCAGACACCTGGGCAGACAGCAGCGCCCCTGCGATCACGATTGTGGCGACGTGGGGGCGTTTTTTTGGGGATGACGTACCTGGTACGTCCCGGTCTGACGGTGACAAGTAGCAGGTACGTCCCGGTCCGGAAGGGGTTTATAGTAATGAATATTTCTACTTATATCATATACTATGTGTAGTTATGTTTGGATATCTAATTATAAATGTATGTCTTTGCTACTGTAATAATGCTACGTGTTGTAGTTTTGTTTTTTCCCCTTTAATTTCCATTTACTTAATAAATAATAATAATAATTGGTACGCAATAAGGTAGAAACAAGGCCAGTGGTATTTTCTCTTCATATTGTATCCACTTAACACATTCTCATTTTAATATTCATTAATGTATTATTTTCATGTACTGGAGCCAATTCAATAATTGGAGACCAATTCTGAATTGAATATCAGTTGTAACACATTTCTAATGTATTTTCTTCCACTCAAGTTTATTGTAAGTTACTATAGTTTATGATATCAAAAGTTCAATAAAAAATACTGGGAAAAAAGCAAGGTGTCATCCATTTATGCTTTGCCTTGGTCATAAATGGATTACAAGAAACGTATTATTCGTGGAATAGGTGCACATACGGGATCCAAGTTTCATTTCACACACCAACTAACCCAAATTTTCCAGGCTGATCAGTAAGTACTTCTGGTACCTGGTGCCCATGCCTCTGATAAGAGTTCATGATTAGATGTTAAAAAGTGCTTGTGGAAACTGGATTCCCAGAGATCAGCCACGCTGATTCTTCTGTAGAATCAGTGGGTGAGTTTGTCAAAACATTAAGACAGAACTCTCGGGATCATGGCGAACGGTGGGAAGGCATAATTTGTGCCGATGGACCAATGAAAGGAGGTGTCCAATCCTGACGTTTCCGGGTCTGGGCACCAACTAAAAAAACTTCGATAATTGGCGATTTAAACGAGACGTGAACAGATAGACGTCGAGAGGTCCCCAGAGATGATAAAGCTGATTGAAAATTGATTTGTGTATGTGACTGGGTATGTGTCGGTTCTGCGATGCTTCCTGCCGGGATCGAAATGGTTACCAGCTTCCAGGGCTAGCCGACACTACCGGAGCCGGGCTCACGAGCTGGTCTGGTGACCTTAGCTTAACGGCACCGCAGCCCGCGGAGGAGTACTGAATACAGCGCCATAGTTGTCCTGAAAAGGACAATTAGTGATCCAGGGGGCCCCTGAAGCATTAGACAAAACTAACGTTCCATGTAAGTAACACACTTTATTGGGGAAACACATGGGTTTATATACAGGTTAGGTGAGAAAAAGAACATAACTCATGTCCACATCTTTCCACTCTGCCCAGAAAGTCTGGCGCCATGCTTAGGCCACCGAGCCCCACAATGTCCGTATGTCATTCTCGGGATGACCCCGAAGGAGCGGCGGCGATCCTGGGGTGCCGATGGATAGCTTGGGGTCCAGGGGGTATCCGGTCCAAAAAGCAGCGTGATCGGTCGAAGGGACCTCCGAGTGGCAGCAGTTCAAAGTTTCCAAATTAAATTACATTTAAACACAACCACCGCAAAAGTGTTAAAACAGCCTCGGTCCCAAAGGGTACAAAAGTAAAAAAAAAACAGCCTTGTGTTTAAGGGGTTAAAGGTATAAAACTTCAAACATAAGCACATTGCCAGCAAATTACATTTTCAAACAGTTCTACATACATTACATAAAGTTCCCATTGGAACAATATATTTACAGTGTGTATACCTCACACACCCCTATAATATCTTACAATATGGAAAGATTTTACTGTGGAAATGTAAAGTTATAGCACCACAAATATCACCCCAGTGGTTAAAAACGGACATTTTTCATTAGTCTATATGGGTACAAAAAACACCCCATTGGACAAATATATTTCCGCTAAATATACCTCACACACGCCCTCTATGATACGTTGCAATATGGTAAGATTTTACTTTTGAATGAAAAGATATAGCTAACCATAAATAATTTTTAATTCCCCCATTGGACCAATATAGTTACACTGAATATACCTTACATGTGTAAGGGGCATATGTATGCCCCCTCATTCCCCATTAGACATATCTATATATATATATATATATATATATATATATATATCACACACACGTTTGAAAAGCTTTTGCACTTTTTTTTTAATATAAAATATATATATGTAAAAGTGCGGAAACTTTTCGAACGTGTGTGTGATATATATATATATATAGGGTAGTAGACGTATTATTAAACACTCATCTACAGACACCAGACAAGCCAAAAGGCTTGTTTTTCCCTCAGAAATCTCATGGTGCTGCCACAACCACAAGGGATTCTGGGTGTGATAGGAGTGGGTTGGGATATGAGGTGGCTGGGTGTGATAGGAGTGAGTTGGGATGTGTGATGGCTGAGTGTAATGGGCATTAGATGTGCTGGCTGGGGGTCGTAGGAGTGGTGTGTGTGATTGGAATAAGGTATGATTAGAGTACGGTATGATAGGAATAATGAGAGCGAGTAGTGATAGGTGTGCTGGAAGTGAGGTTCGGCAGGTCAATGTACAAGAGAAGTTTACTAGGGCTGCAACTAACGATTATTTTCATAATCGACTAGTTGGCCGATTATTATTTTTTTCGATTAATCGGATAAAAAAAAATGAACATTTGTGGTGAATTGGGTGAAAAACAAAGAGCAGAATAAAAAAAATTTTATGCACATCTGAGCCCAAGCTTGCCACACTGCCTCCCAGATATGCCAGATGTTGCCAATATATTTAATATTGAATATTGAAATTGAAAAATATTGAAAAAAACTGGACCCCAGGTAGGCATTTCTTTGTGCCCTGCTCCACGCGCCCTAGCATGCAATCACTACCTCCGCTATCGCCAAAAAAAAAATATTTTCCACACTAACTGCAGTCTTCCCTCCTTCTGACCCTACTGTGACATTGAGAGGTCCTCTCCCCTGTACTCATCCCCAGAGTCCCTTTGTCCCTCATTCACTAAGCCATACCTCTCCTTTACTTAATCCCTGCAGTTCAGGTATAGATCAAAAAACCCAGTTTTGCAGGTATAGATCAATTGGAATTCAGACAAAATCTCCGCATTAAAGGGTATAGATAAAACTCAAATTTCACCCCAAAGCCAGCCCTGGCATCCACACCACCCACATAGAACCTGACCAGCACGCAGAAAACACACATAGGATTTGCAATCTTTGTCCCCAAACAGCCCAGCAAATGACATCTTTGTCCCCAAACAGCCCACCCTGTGCCATCTTTGTCCCATAAACACGCTACCCGTGCCACCTTTTATCCCGTGCCATCTTTGCCTTTCCAAAAATCAATTATTATTACATTTATAATAAACACAGACACTTTTACAGTCACTCACTAATTCACACATTCATTAATTCTCTTACTCTTTTACACAATTTAGTTACACATATTTATTAACGCATTCTCACAAATTCATTAATTCTTTTACTCATTCACATAATAATTCATTTATTCTCTAACTCATTTACACAATCCATACAGAAATTAATTTGTTCATTCTCTCACTCATTCTGACTTTATTTCAATATTCTTATTACCCTCTTTTCTCACTATCTACCCCCCTTTTCTCACTATCTACCACCTTATCCCCCCCTTCTTACTATCTACCCTCTCCCCCTTTGTAGTTCACTTACCTTCAGACATCCTGTGGTGGGAGCGCAAGGCTTCTGTCTTCAATGTCTTTGTCGCGGTGCGCGTTGCTTCACTGCTGAAACGCCGACACCGCTACGAGGACACTGAAGACAGACGCCTCACGGAGGAGAGTGAGGGGTACTAAGCGGTTGATGAAAACTTGAGCGACCTCTTGGCGCCCCTCTCTCTTCCACGTCTAGCGCTTCCTCCGGGCTGAAAAAAACCCAAAAAAACAGCGTTTCAATTAGGGGCGCACAGCATGATGTAGGGAGGGAGGGCCATTGCCCCCTCCCCCTGCCGACAGTATGATATTCCACCTACAATCCACATATTTAACCCCTTCGTGAAAAAGGATGATTTTTTTTTTTTTACCTTTCGTGACAAAGGCCATTTTAACATTTCTGCGGTGCTCGGGTTTAGCTGTAATTTTCTTCTTTATCGTTTACTGAACCCACACAAGTTATATATTGTTTTTTCAGGACAAGAAGGGTTTTCTTCAGATGTCATTGTTTTGATTGTATCATATCATTTACCATTAGAAAAGTATAAAATAGTGTGGAAAATTGAAAAAAATAACATTGTCTTAAAAAAAAAAGTTTTTTACTCTTCTATAAAAGCTAATGAAAAAACCTGCTAAATAGATTCGACTAGTTGTCCTGAGTTTAGAAATACCCAATGTTTGTATGTTTTTTTAGGAGGGCAATAAGTACTTGTAGCGTTTTGCTATTTCAAAACTTCAAAAAAAATTATTTCCAAATCTGGTAATTCTTGCCCATGTGCTATTTTGGGTATCTTTTAAGCCGTTCAATGCAATTCACCCCATCAAACCATATATTTTTTTCACACACATTTTACTTTGTGTATGAATTTATAGCTCCTGGTATATATCACTGTCACACAACACCCCAATATGTGTTCAGCAACATCTCTTGAGTACAGTGCATGAGTTTGTGGTGTTGTTTGGGGGCTGAAAGCCACATTTGGGATGTGTGCAATTTTTTGGAAATTAGACATGTGGTCATCCTTCCCCCGGTGTTAATTGGGACATTGTTGAACTCAGCCAATCCAATTTACCCCATCAAGTCATACATTTTTGGGGCATTTAACATGCCAGTATTTTAGCTCTTTCCATAAGAAAATTGTTTTAAGATAAAGCGCTAATTTTAGGACTTGCTCATAAAATATATATATATATATATATATATATATATATATATATATATATATATACCGTATTTGCTCAATTATAAGACGATCCCCCCAAAAATTTGAATATTAATTTAGGGAAAAAAAGAAAAAGCCTGAATAAAAGACTACCCTATAGGAAATATTAATTACTAGTAAATATTAATTCACATGTAAACTATTTTTTCATATTTAATAAAAACTATGATTGAGAAAACTTTTTTGTTCTTATTTCCTTTTATTTGCCACTCCCCCCAGATATGCCTTATACACCCCTATATGCCGTTCTGCGTCCCCGATATGCCTTATACCCCCTATTTGCCACTCTGCCTACCTGATATGGCTTTTAACCCCCTATATGCCACTCTGCCTCCAAAAACTATTGGACCCCCCCCGACTTACCAGTGCATCCCTTTACTTGTGACCCGTGCTTCAGACTTCCTGGTGTCTACTGGGGCAGCCGGTGGAGGTCTGTGTAATGCAGACCTCCGCTGCTGCTGGCCAGTACTTCAGACGGGGCTTCTATGACGTTTAAAGCCATGACGGTCCTGGCACGCCAATTGTCACTAACTGGATGTTAGTGCATGACGTGCCAGAACTGGCAACTGTCATTAAGGGGTTAAAAAAACAGTAATTTTACTTACCGTAAATTCTCTTTTCCCAAGTATAGTGGCAGTACCGGCGGGCTTTGCTCTCTCCCGGGACAAGCACTTAAAGAAAAGGGTTAAACTCCGCCCCCCCTTACCCTATAACCACACTCACCGGCGCCCGTAAGCCAGTTAATAACAAGAGGATTATTCAGTAGCAAAAAACTTACTTTATTAACACAATTTGGGAGGGAAACACGTACTGCCACTATACTTGGGAAAAGAGAATTTACGGTAAGTAAAATTACTGTTTTTCCCGGCGTATAGTGGCAGTACCGGCGGGATATACCAAGATCCCCCAAAACAAACAAGGGAGGGAGTTAGCGATTAACGGTGTGAAGAACCTGCCTCCCAAACTCCGCTTCTGAGGCAGAGGAAATGTCCAGTCTGTAATGTCTAATGAAAGTATTCCAGGAGGACCAAGTAGCCGCCTTGCAAATCTCTTCTGGAGAGACTGATGATCTGGAAGCCCAGGAAACTGCCATGGATCTCGTGGAATGCGCCTTAATTTGGGACGGAAGAACCATATCACAGGATTCATAGGCCAGACGGATGGCGTCCGTGAACCATCTGGCCAACGTAGATTTCGACACTGCGTGGCCTGCAGAACTGCCATGGAACTGAAGAAAGAGATGATCAGATGAACGAAAGGCAGAAGTGCGCTGCAAATAAACAGAAAGAGCCCTCTTAACATCCAGCGTGTGCCAGTCCTTTTCTAGTGATGATGTAGGATTAGGATAAAACGTTGGAAGGACTATCGGTTGATTAATATTAGCTTGCGACAACACCTTTGGAAGGAAGGATGGCCTGGGATACAGAACTACCTTGTCCTGATGAAAAATGAGAAAGTCTTCCGAGGCTGAGAGAGCCTGGAGTTCCCCAATACACCGTGCTGATGTGATCGCAACCAAAAATGCAGTTTTTAAGGAGAGGAACTTAATGGAGACTTCTTGAAGAGGTTCAAATGGCGCAGAACACATAGCTTTGAGAACTAAGGCGAGATCCCATGGTGGAAAAAAGGATCTAACCGGGGGCCTTTTAATCATGATGGCCTTCACAAATCTCCGAATGAAACGATTTGATGCTAAATCGACAAGTAGAAAATGGCTGAGAACAGAAATCTGACCTTTAAGCGTTGCCACCTTGAGGCCTGCTTCAAATCCTTGATTTAAAAAATGCAGGATGACCGGCATGGAGGGAGGTGAAGCTTGAACGTCATGAGACTGACACCATTCTAGAAATTTCCTCCAAGTTCTTAGGTAGATAGTAGCCGTGGAAGGTCTGACTGAACCCAAAAGGAGATTGGCCATGATGGAGTCTATACCCTGATCTTTCAGGATCAGCCTTGCAGAAGCCAAGCCGTCAATTTGAACATTTGAAGAGTGTGGAGTGGAATCCCCTTGTTCTCCAAGATGTCTGGAGATACCGGAAGCTCCCAATGATTTATCGAAAGTTGGCAAAGGTCTGAAAACCAACTGCGGTTTGGCCAGAAAGGAAGAATTGCCAGTACCCTCGCTTTGTCCGTCTTGATCTTCAGTATCACTCGAGGAATCATAGAGATCGGTGGAAAAACGTATGCCAGATTGAACCTCCATTTGATCTCCAGACCATCCAGAAACGGAGGGTAGTCCGTCTTGTACAGAGAGGCAAAAAGGGATACTTTCCGATTTAATCTTGTCGCCATAAGATCGACTTCTGGTAAGCCTACTTTCGCAACCAACTCCTGAAAGATAGACGGGTGAAGTGACCATTCTGCCTGGGAGCATCTGTTTCTGCTGAGGTCGTCTGCGAGTATATTGTTCCGCCCTCTGATATGGACAGCCGAAATTGCTTCCAGATTCTCTTGCGCCCATTGCATAATTTTGGAACAGAGGTTTTGAAGGCTGGATATTCTCGTGCCTCCTTGTCTGTTGGGGTTAACATTTTGGTGTATCCGTAGATAAGGATCACCAAAAACCGTGTGGGGGGTCAGACAACACGGAAACCTGTCCTGACACACACTCTTGTGGTCAGACAGGTTTGCACAGTTTAAATAGGCATCAAAAAATTCAAATTTGGCGCCAAAATCGGATGATCCGAGCCGCGCATGCGTTGTAGCACGGACGGATCATCAGTGGAACGCATAACCACCCGGGCTTGCGTTCCACCGTACTGTGCATGCTCCTCCCCGGACGTCCTTAAATAACCGCTACAGATTCAATCTGTAAACGCGGTGAAGATGCGGCAGCCGAGCTTCCACCCGGGAAGCGAACGGACTGCCTGGGACCCCCTATCAGCCACAACCCGTGTGCTGAATGTCTTCTTCGGATCCGGAGACTACCCGTGCTCGTCCCTGCGCGGGACAAAAAAGAACTGGCTTACGGGCGCCGGTGAGTGTGGTTATAGGGTAAGGGGGGGCGGAGTTTAACCCTTTTCTTTAAGTGCTTGTCCCGGGAGAGAGCAAAGCCCGCCGGTACTGCCACTATACGCCGGGAAAATATATTCCAATCAAAACAGGTAAAATGTGGTGTTTGCACATACATGTACTAAATTAAATCAGTAATCAAGCCCCACAAATGTTTTGACTCATTTTTCTATATAATTTACTATGATTCCATACAACTGTATATACCGGTATATCAGCAAGTGAATAGTTATTTTTTGCAGCTCCTTTTGGCAACTTAGTATCAAGCTCTACAGAAAAGAACATACCGTATATTCCGGCGTATAAGACGACTTTTGAACTCGAGACAATCTTCTCAAAAGTCGGGGGTTGTCTTATACGCTGGGTATACTTACTTACCGAGCTGGACTGGAGAATCACGAATCTCTAGGGGAGGGGCGAGCGGATAAGCCGCTGCCCCTGGGCCGGTCTTCAGGGCCGCGCCGAGGTAGGTGCAAGATCGTGATCTCCCCAACTAGCCCTGATCAGCGGGCGCCCGATGAGCAGGGCTGGTTGGGGAGATCACGACCTCCCTCTCACTAGCCCAACAGGGAGCTCGAGGTCTGGCAGGGTTAGGATACAGATCCCCCGCAGGGGACCTGCATCCTACTCTGCGATACGCTCAGACAGCCTCCCCTGGCGGCCCTCGGTGTGCTTTAACAATCTCCCTTGCCGGGAATTCCCATGGGGGGAGTCCCAGCAAGGGAGATTGTTGAAGCACATAGTGCAGATGTGCCGGCAGCGGAGGTTGTCTACGCTCGCCGGTGAACGTCTGCGCGGTAAGCTTTAACAATCCTCCTTACCAGTGCAGAACGGTATACAACTTCCGGTGCCGGAAGATGTATACAGTTCTGCATAGAATAGATGTCCCCTGCCGGCCTCGCAAGACACCCGGGACTCCGGGAGTCTGCACTGGTAAGTCTAGGGGAGGGGGGCACATCTCGGGGGACACACAGAGTGGCAGCATATCTCGGGGGGACACACAGAGCGGCAGCATATCTCGGGGGGGACACAGAGTGGCAGCATATCTCGGGGGGGACACAGAGTGGAAGCATATCTCGGGTGGGACACAGAGTGGAAGCATATCTCGGGGGGGACACACAGAGTGGAAGCATATCTCGGGGGGACACACAGAGTGGAAGCATATCTCTGGGGGACACACACAGAGTGGCAGCATATCTGGGGGGGACACACACAGAGTGGCAGCATATCTGGGGGGGGCACACACAGAGTGGCAGTGTGTGTAAAGGCAGGGGTGTGTGGTGAGGGCAGTGTATAAATGTGTATGTATGGACAGGCGTATGTTAAGGGCAGCGTATGTGTATACGTGTGTTTGTAAGCTGGTGTGTACGTATGTTAGGGAGAGCTGACCCACCCAATCCAAGCAGGCTTTGTATACAACAACCAGCCAATCACCGGTAAGGTACAGTGCTTGCTGGTTGTTGTATACTGGGTAGAGGGGTAGTCTTATACGGCGAGTATAGCCCAAACTCTATATTTTAACTGCAAAAGTTGGGGGTAGTCTTATACGCCGGAATATACGGTATTTTGATTAACAACAGAAAATTAAATGATATGATCAAAATTATGGTATCTATAGAAAGCCGTTCTTGTCCCGAAAAAAAAATATATAAATTGCGGGGACGTACTAAACAGCATTTTGGGATGATGGGCTGCAATGCTCAACACTATCAATAGGTGTCAGTACACTGTTTCTGATAAGAATATGGGTATAATATTTTTTTTTATGGGGATTGTGGGTGGAATATTATAGTTACACATGCTAAGTAACACATTTGACCCATTTCTGATAAGAATATGGGTATAATATTTTTTACATGGGGATTATGGGTGGAATATTATAGTTACACATGCTAAGTAACACATTTGATCTGTTTCTGATAAGAATATGGATATAATATTTTTTAAATGGGGATTATGGGTGGAATATCATGGTTACACATGCTTAAAAACATATGACCTGTTTCTGATAAGAATATGGGAATATTATTATTTTTACATGGGGATTATGGGTGGAATATTATAGTTACACATGCTAAGGAACACATTTGACCTGTTCTGGCTATAAATAATTTTTATATATGATGATTATGGGTGGAATATTATGGTTACACATGTTTAGTACCTTATTCGACAAGTTTCTGTTAAGAATATGGCTACAATTATTTTTCTACATGGGGATTTTGTGTGCAATATCAAGGTTACACATGCCATGGAACATAATTGACCTCTTTCTGATAAGAATATGGGTAAAATCATTTTTCTACATGGTGATTATGGGTGGAATATTATGGTTACACATGCCTAGTAATGTATTTCACTTGTTTCTGATAAGAAAATGGGTATGATTACATTTTTTCATAGATATTATGGATACTATGATATGATTGCATGTGCCATGTAACACATTTGATCTATTTCTGTTAAGAAAATGGTTATAAATGTTTTTCTACATGGGGATTATGGGTGAAATGTCATATATATTCTTTCTTATCAGAAACAGGTCAAACGTGTTCTTTGGCATCTGTAACCATGATATTCCACCAATAATCCCCATGTAAAAAATGAGTATACCCATATTCTTATCAGAAATAGGTCAAATATGTTCTTTAGCATGTGTAACTATAATATTCCACCCATAACCCCCATGTAAAAATAATAAAATGCCCATAATCTTATCAGAAACAGGTCAAATGGGTTCTTTTGCACTTGTAACCATGATATTCCACCCATAATCCCCATGTAAAAAAATATTTATAGCCATATTCTTATCAGAAACAGGTCAAATGTGTTCCTTAGCATGTGTAACTGTAATATTCCACTCATAATCCCCATGTGAAAATAATATTCCCATATTTTTATCAGAAACAGGTCAAATGTGTTACTTAGCATGTGTAACTATAATATTCCACCCATAATCCCCATGTAAAAAAAAATTATACCCATATTCTTATCAGAAATGGGTCAAATGTGTTACTTAGCATGTGTAACTATAATATTCCACCCATAATCCCCAATCAAAACAGGTAAAATATGGTGCTGCCCATGCATGTACCATATTATCAATATTTTGATTACATAATATTTTTCTATTATTTCTATAGAATTTACCATGATTCCATTATAAAACTGTATATATTTCAGCAAGTAAATAGTTAAACATTTGCAGCTTCTTTTTGCAATGTATTCATTGCAATTTAGTATCAAGAACTACCTAAAAGAACATACGGTACTTTGATTTACCGTGAGTGTAAAAAGTGTACCGACACCTATTGATAGTGCTGAGCATTGCAGCCAATCATCCCATCATGCTGTTTAGTACGTCCCTAAATTGCGTTGGTACACTAAACGAAAGTAAAATACAGTTAAACACGAGCACTGAAAAAATATTAAAATAGCCTCGGCCACGAAGGGTACAAAATGTAAAAAAAAAAAAAAAAACAGCCTGGTCCCATACGACAACGTGTATGCACGCTCTGCTGGGCGAACTGGAATGCACGTTTACAAAAACACATTCATACAAAACTAACCGAAACGTGACTGTAGCTTAGGCGCGGGGGACATGTCTGCCTTGTGCCTATTAGTGCTACGGCCAAAGATCGTATAATGAAACGCAAAATAAAATTACATTTTTTAAAAACACGGAACCGAACCGATGTGATTATAAATTCATAAATACGACCTGGAAATTTGTTGCACCTAGACGCGACGAGAAAAAAAAAGCCTACTTCCGTTTCCGTCGACACTAATCTCCGCCTTTTGTTAAATGAACGTCTTCTGATCTTCGGAGGGATTTACTGTTACCGGAAAGCTGAATAAACGAGTGAGTTTCTTTTACGCTATATGATAAACTAGTCTACGTATTTTATTAAATATGTTTTAAAGTCTGTGCGAAAAAAATAGAGTTTATATTATATACGATATATCAGGTGTACTGGTTGTTGTGTTAGATATCTAATGGCGTGTTTATATTATACTGTTATACATTGTTTTGTCCTGCTAGCCATTCAGTATGTAGCTTTCTTTTTTTTTTGATAAACGTATGACATTTGTTTAACACAGATTGAACAAACAACGTTTCTTCATGCATGCATTCATTCCTTTTTATAATGCAGGCCGCGGACCCCCCACCCCTCCTGGTAGAGTTGTGATCTAATATCATATAGGAATGTAGTATGGGTATATCAACCCGGTTCTAAAAAGTAGACATGATTTTTTTTTTTACAGTTTTAATCATAATTGTACATGTCTAATATCAAACAAAAAAAGTCATATTCCTGGGATTGTTAGCATACACAGGTTAATATCGCTTTTTGTAAACTTGCATGATAAAATTATATATTTATTATGTAATTGAACCCTAAAGCAAATTTAAAGTGAGAGATCTTCCAAGGTTTGTTTGCATAACATGCTAGTTGACTCGCATAATGCTGTGTGTAAGTAGAACAGCAAACTTGTGTTGGTATTGTGTAAAGTCTAACCCTCTAATTTGAGAAGGCTTACAACATGGTTGTCACATAAAGCCTATGGAACAATTTTAAGCAGTTGGCTTGGGTTTATGTACCTGAGCATGTGTAATGTACTTGTTTTCAAACTGGCAGTATGAAGAGCAACACCAGGATATTGTGCTATGAAGATTATATAACCGATTCAGTGTTCATCCTTTGTGGTGCTTGGTTGAGGTTTTAGGGAAGGCAGGAAAACCATTAAAAAAAAAAAACTTCCAACCTCCCTTTCAATGTTTTCCTGCCAACTTCACATAGGCACCTGGCTCACTGCTCCCTACATGCTCCCAGTAGAGTTTCCCCAATGATATGCCCTTGGATGTGTTCCCCTCATGTGGTATGTCTTGGAGGTGGTTCCTGGCACGATTAGGACTACTTGCCAAGCTGTGACTGTGTGGAGGGTGTGGGCATGAAGGGGTTCTCTGGATTTACTAATGTCACCCCTTAACAAGGCATCAGTTATACCAAATTAACCCCCAAATCCTGCCTGTATCCCCCCCAGGTAGTCTGCCACCACTCACGATTTTGATACCGGATTTGTGAGATACCCGAATTAGAATCTCTCACTATATATATATATATATATCTATTTCTAATCAACCCACCCCGGGCAAACAACATATATATCCTCTAGAACTTAGTTAATAACAATTTGGTAACGTGTTATCTTCTCTTAGGGTTTGTGGATATCAATTCTAGAGCCCAAAGACAGACTTGGATTATGAATATTTTAATAACAAAAAGACAAATGTTACACAGTGCCACAATTACAAAAAACAAGACATACAAAAGAAAAACAAAACAATGAGAGTCAATTGTGGAGTTCTCCTTTTAGTTCGCTGCATTTCCCCTTAATCAGACTCTTTTGCAAGAAAACACCCCTCTGACCACATGGCCAATTATATTACACCTTTTCCAAGAATTGGTTCCCATCTTTGATCTGCCAATAAGTTATGGTGATGTAAAGGTGATGGAAAACCCCTCCACGTAAGCTATGAATGGAATTCCTATAACTAAGGATCATTATCAGTTGCGCCATGAATCGCCACAGGGGTCCTCTGGGAAGATGACACTTCTAGCCACAACCGATACAGAGGGCATGTACAAAGAAACTGATTTAAACCAACATCAGATTAACCCATTGAATGCTTCCACAAAGAAACTGACCACCTCTACTGGATTACCCTTCTATGCATCCACTGCATTATATGAGTTAATCATGACAGTTCCCTTTTGGGATGTACTTGCCTCCCGTCCCTGGCTGCTCCTGCGAGGTCACGGGCACAGTTGAGAGACTGCGTGTGGCGCACCTGTGTGCTAGGCTGCAGGCGGCCACTGTATTGAGCAGGATATGGCGTGGAAGGGTTCATCGGAGGATGCTGCCGCAGAAGTACCCTCTGCACTGCACGGGGGCAATGGAGCGTGGATGTCCCTGCTGGACGGAAAAGTGGTACTTAGACTATTTCTCCACCTTTTTGTCTTTCATAGTAAGTGTAGGTGCTGGAAATCACCAGGGAAGTGGTAATTTCTTACAGGGAGTTTATTTTCCTTGTGTAGCACCTGGCAACATTTTTGTTGGCTTTGAGGGGCATTTTTTTTTAAAGGGGAGGTTCCTGCCCTACGTGAAATAAGGGGCTAAATCTAATGTTATGCGCTGCCAGGGGAATCCACAGACTACATCCAACGTAATAGAAATTATACATTCTTACCTGGAAATGTAAGTGTTCACTTGTGTAAGTAGGAAAGTAAAGACTCTGGTAACAGAAATGTGACTGTAATTTGTTCAACTCTTTCTTATTTCAACAGGATTAGGTACTCCTGGTGGAAACTGCAATGGAAGAGCTTACTAAACTTGAGTACCTTTCCTTGGTCTCCAAAGTTTGCACAGAGCTAGATAATCACTTGGGAATCAATGATAAAGATTTAGGTAAGAATACACCATTATGTATTGGAAATTTATTTCAAACAATGTTATCTCTTTTCCTATCAACATAATTTTCAGTAATTTTTTTTGGAGCTGTTATGACATGCGTTTTAAATAATGTTTAGTACAGCTGCTTTTGAAGCAGCTACTGAGACATAAGAGTCCTGATTCTGGTGTGGTTTGGATATTAGGTATATTTTATGCATTAAAACAGGGATTGACAAATTTGTTTTGAATCTAGGAGCCAGCTAAAAAAGTAAAAAAAAAAATCCTGGCTCCTAAACTAACAGTTTTATTTTCAACGACAAAAATAACAGATCTTAAATTTCCAGGAAAAATTCTAAGTCGACCTGGCATCTGGGATTTGTCAAGCCCTGCACTAAAATATTTGTAAATGTAATGCTAAAGATTCACCAACTTGCATTAAAAATGCCTATGACTAAGTGCATGGGTACATGAAATGCATTAGATGGATGAGTGGTTATGTGACCCTGAACAATTGTCTGCTGTGGATATTACTACCGTTTTAAAAGAAATTACTGATTCCAGTGAACCTCTGGTGAGCTGGCTCTTATTTGGGTTTTTTTTCCTGCATTCTAACCGCTGGTTGCAAGCTCCCAGAAAAACCAGACATCTGAAGTTAGGAGTACAGCTCCATGGTGTCTTACTACTTGTGCATTACAAAGACTATTTTTTTGGTTACAATTTGTGATTTCTTATCTTATTTTTTTATTACAGCTGAATTTGTGATCAACATTGCAGAAAAGGCCAATACTTTTGAGTCTTTTAAATCGGCTTTAGAGGAAAATGGAGCAGAGTTCACAGTAAGCCTTTAAGTTTTACTTGCTATCTTGGTGGAGGAGAGGAAGGGGTGGGGGCTAGTGCCGAAGGAGGCAAAATTAGTGCGTGTAATTAGACTTGTACTTGGTTTTTGGCTTAGGTTAGGTTCGTTAAAATGTGCTTTCTTATGATTTTCTCAATAGGATTCTCTCATTGGCAATTTGTTGCGTTTGATTCAGACCATGAGACCTTCTGCAAAGCCCTCCACAAGCCAAGGTATGTCTTATAATGTTTCATGTAGATTATTTTTCAGTGTTGGTCCCTTGGCATGGTTAAATCACATTTGAGTTTCTAGAATATTGTTGTGAATCTTTTGAGATCTCGTGATAGATCAAATTTGTATACTTCATATTGAAAAGTTAAAAAATGCTAACATTCTGCAGAGCTGTACAGTTTAACTATGGTATTTGAGGATCTGAAACATTTAAGTGTCACTAAAATGCAAAAATAGAAGAACTCGGCAAGGGGCAATTCCTTTTTTACAGCAGTGTATCTGGTGAAGCTGGCACTGCCTCTCAAAATCTTTTAAGAATCCATCAATGTCGTCAGTGGAGTTGTGAAAGGATTGAATGACTGATGGGTCACTCCGTTGGACCTAACTGATTGGTGACTCCTTTCTGGTCATGGTCCTTTGGTGGAGGCTAACAGGGAAGGTTGTCAGTTGATTACTGCTAAGTGCTGCTGTAGTATTGCTTACCGTAAAATGACTAGATGTGAATTAGCTCTCCATGATACTCTGGTCACATTCTTCTCTACTTTAGCTTCATTCTGTGTTCTAAGAAGGTGCAAGTATGGGATGCTTGGAGATTCTTTGGATTGCACTTGTGCCCTATCACTGGCTTGGACTCCTTCAGTGAGCTTGTTCTTTTTCAGGCCACTATCATCCATTCCTCATTTACAGAGCAGATGAACCAGCACCTGTACCGAGAGATGCTGATAATAGTCATCCTGCTTCTATCGGTGTCCCAGGTGGTGATTTGGACTGTTTTTGATGGATAAGTCCCAGCCCTGCCACCAGTGTAGTGGTAACAAGGGTCAACTGAGAGGTCCCTGGCTGTCGCTGCTGTCTACAAGTGTGTAGCTGCTTGCACTTGTAGCACTTTGCTCCTTCATGGAAACGCTTCCCAAGAACCAACAACACACCAACCGGGTTGCAAAGTAATGTAATTGGGGATTTAAGAATGAGACAATTGTAACTCTGCATGAACAAAAATCACCTGCTGTTACTTCCGTCTGGTAGGTTATTGAATGTGAAGAGCAAATGTTCACTTAATGTGATTACTAAATTTGAACCTGAGAAGGCGACCTGGAACACCTGGTCCAACAGGCTATGACATAAAGAACATTATAATGATATTAGGGCTGCAACAACTAATCGATAAAATCGATAATAATCGATAATGAAATTCGTTGGCAACGAATTTCATTATCGATTAGTTGAATCGATTATTATCGATTATAAAATGAGGGTTTTTTCAGAGCAAACGCTCTGAAAAATCCCCCTCATTATATAATAGTTTAGTCTGACTCACCGTCTCACAGCAGCAGCTCCTACTTACTCCCCCTCCCTGTAATCACTGTGACAACTGGCCCCGCCCCTTCCTTCTCCAGGCCAGAACCACATGGCTGTGACACTCATCTAACTGTAAGTATATGTGTATGTATATATATATATATATATATATATATATATATATAATGTATGTGTATATATATATATATATATATATATATATATATTTGGGCTACTGAAAGTTAGGGGAGGTGGGGGTTAATTTAAGGGCAGTTATGGTTAGTGGGGTGTTTAGGGTTAATTTAGGGGCAGTTATGGTTAATTGGGTGTTTAGGGTTAATTTAGGGGCAGTAATGTTAATAGGGTGTTTAGGGTTAATTTAGGAGCAGCTGTGGTTAATGGGGTGTTTGGGGTTAATTTGAGGCAGTTGTGGTTAATGGTGTGTTTAGGGTTAATTTAGGGGATGCTGTGGTTGATGGGGTCTTTAGGGTTAATTTAGGGGATGCTGTGGTTAAGGCGGTGTTAAGGGTTAATTTAGGGGCAGTTATGGTTAATGGGGAGTTTAGGGTTAATTTAGGGGAATCTAAATCCTGGGGGCAGTGAAGTGACATATCTGGGGGTATAAGGTATATACAGTATATAAGGCATATGTGGGGAAGGCAGTGTGGCATGTCTGGGGAGGACGGAGTGGTGTATCAGGTTGTATAAGGCATATCTGGGGGTAGAGAAGTGGCATGTCTGGGAGGCAGGGTGGCATGTCTGGGGAGGATGGAGTGGGGTATCAGGGGATATAAGGCGTATCAGGCACAGTGGCAGATGTGGGAGGCAGCGTGGCATATGTGGGAGGCAGCATGGCATATGTGGGAGGCAGCATGGCGTGGCATATGTGGGGAGGGCAGGGCATATGTGGGGAGTGGCATGTCTGGGGAGGATGGAGTGGTGTTTCAGGGGGTATAAGGCGTATCAGGCACAGTGGCATGTGGGGGGTAGAGTGGAGTGGCAGATGTGGGAGGCGGCGTGGCAGATGTGGGAGGTGGCGTGGCAGATGTGGGAGGCAGCGTGGCGTGGCAGATGTGGCAGGTTGCGTGGCAGATGTGGGAGGCAGCGTGGCGTGGCAGATGTGGGAGGCAGCGTGGAGTGGCAGATGTGGGAGGCAGCGTGGTGTGGTATATGTGGGAGGCAGCGTGGAGTGCTGTGGTAGGCAGCGTGGCATATGTGGGGGGGCAGCATGGCATGTCTGGGAGGCAGCGTAGCAAGCCTGGGCTCAAATGTGCATATATTGGGGGGCTGGCTGGGAAATAAAGACAAGAAATGTATTATCAAAGTTTTTTTATTCTGCTGTTTGTATTTAACATCATTTGTTTAGTAAATTATTTTAAATAAATGAAAAATTTACATTCATTTTTTTTATCCGATTAATCGATTAATCGAAAAAATAATCGGCCAACTAATCGATTATTAAAATAATCGTTAGTTGCAGCCCTAAATGATATAATGCAATAACATAACAGACTCAGTTACTGCATTATTTGCTGTTCTGTTTCCTGTTCTGTAACCTCATGCTGAATTTTTGGTTAATGTGAGGGTGTGGATAGATTAGGTAGAGAGTCCTGTTTGGGTACTCCTACTGAAATGGTAAATACAATTGATTAGTTCTTAGCATATGATATAACATACATATATACGTCAAGCAGTCTCCTACCTCTCCATCTCCAATGTGCCACCAACTCTAGGCTCACCCCTGACACGCACACTCACAATAACATCATACCCTGACATCCGTGCTTGGTAACTATTGACACACAAGCTAACACTGCACATTAAAATGCACACTCATGCTAATGCCAAAGGGTAACACATGCAACACCATATGCGTCACACTAGCCAACAACATACACTCACATGCTATTGATTGTGAAATTATGAAATCATTAATGCTTAATAAGTAAAAGATAACATGATATGATTTATGCTTCTAAAAGATGGAATTGGCGCATACCTACCAATCAAGATACTATGTCGCAGTGGGCTGGATGTTACTTACATCCCGTTGAGTTGTATCCATTTACATGTAGTCATTAAACGTGACCAAATTTATTTTAGCTAAGTGTATGATTATATTATAAGAAAGCATTTAATTTATTGACTCATTTATATAATGTATATAATTACATTTTTTAGTGTGATTATTAATTATTGCACAAATTTTGATTTCAAGCATGATTATGTAAAACATAATTTAAGCTTTTTTTCTGCCAAGGGCCATTTGGATATTCATAACATCAACTTAAAAATTAGCCCCACATTGTATACTGCCCCACCAGGCAGCCCTCCCTTTCGTGTTGATTTATGTGATGCCGCCAGCCTTCACCCCCTTGTGAATTAATGCCCTCAAACCCTTATGTATTGCCAGCCCCACATTGTGTATGTATGCCACCCAGCCAGCCCTCCTGGCACCCAGATTGCATCTACAGGATGTGTTGTGTGGCAGAGCCTGTCCTGGCATGTGTGGGTGTCGGTGTGGCAGAGCCTGTCCTGGTGTGTGTGTGTGCTTGGGTGTCAGTGTGGTAGAGCCTGTCCTGGTGTGTGTTTGGGCATCGGTTTGGCAGAGCCTGCCCTGGTGTGTGTTTGGTCATCTGTTTCCTGGCACTTTACCTACTGTAGGAATACATTAATCGTGTTTTACTTATCCGGGGATAAAACGCCCTCCTGAATTTGTAGTCTCTTCAGAGGATGAAACGCTCTAGGCCTAGGCTTTGCATGTGTATATACACTGCTCAAAATAATAATTGGAACACTAAGATTACACATCCTAGATCTGAATGAATGAACTAGTCGTATGACATACTTCCGTCTTTACATAGTTGAATGTGCTGACAACAAAATCACGCAAAAATTCTCAATGGAAATCAAATTTATCAACCCATGGAGGTCTGGATATGGAGTCACACTCAAAATCAAAATGGAAAACCACACTACAGTCTGTTCCAACTTTGATGTAATGTCCTTAAAACAAGTCACAATGAGGCTCAGTAGTGTGTGTGGCCTCCACGTGCCCATATGACCTCCCTACAAAGCCTGGGCATGCTCCTGATGAGGTTGCGGATGGTCTCCTGAGGGATGCCCTCCCAGACCTGGACAAAAGCATCCGCCAACTCCTGGACAGATGGACCGAGACATGATGTCCCAGATGTGCTCAATCGGATTCAGGTCTGGGGAACGGGCAGGCCAGTCCATAGCATCAATGCCATCCTCTTGCAGGAACTGCTGACACACTCCAGCCACATGAGGTCTAGCATTGTCTTGCATTAGGAGGAACCCAGGGCCAACCGCACCAGCATATGGTCTCACAAGGGGTCTGAGGATCTCATCTCGGTACCTAATGGCAGTCAGGCTACCACTGGCAAGCACGTGGAGGGCTGTGCGGCCCCCCAAAGAAATGCCACCCCACACCATTACTGACCAAACCGGTCATGCTGGAGGATGTTGCAGGCAGCAGAACGTTCTCCACGGCGTCTCCAGACTCTGTCACGTCTGTCACATGTGCTCAGTGTGAACCTGCTTTCATCTGTGAAGAGCACAGGGCGCCAGTGGCGAATATGCCAGTCCTGGTGTTCTCTGGCAAATGCCAAACATCCTGCACAGTGTTGGGCCCTCATACCATCCTCATGGAGTCTGTTTCTGACCGTTTGAGTGGACACATGCACATTTGTGGCCTGCTGGAGGTCATTTTGCAGGGCTCTGTCAGTGCTCCTTCTGCTCCTCCTTGCACAAAGGCGGAGGTAACGGTCCTGCTGCTGGGTTGTTGCCCTGCTACGGCCTCCTCCACGCCTCCTGATGTACTGGCCTGTCTCCTGGTAGCGCCTCCATGCTCTGGACACTACGCTGACAGACACAGCAAATCTTCTTGCCACAGCTCGCATTGATGTGCCATCCTGGATGAGTTGCACTACCTGAGCCACTTGTGTGGGTTGTAGACTCCGTCTCATAGTGCCACTAGAGTGAAAGCACCGCCAGCATTCAAAAGTGACCAAAACATCAGCCAGGAAGCATAGGAACTGAGAAGTGGTCTGTGGTCACCACCTGCTGGACTACTCCTAAGGGCTAATTGCCTATAATTTCCACCTGTTGTCTGTTCCATTTGCACAACAGCATGTGAAATTGATTGTCCATCAGTGTTGCTTCCTGAGTGGACAGTGTGATTTCACAGAAGTGTGATTGACTTCTAGTTACATTGTGTTTAAGTGTTCCCTTTATTATTTTGAGCAGTGTTTTTTTTTTTTTTTTTTTTTTTTTTTTTTTTTTTTTTTTGTGTACTGGTGTACGCCCAATCCCATGACATAAGATTCTATCCTATATCATCTGCCTAGCACTGATGTCATTTTTATCCAGTACATATGGATGCTGTAATGTTAAGATTCTGTCTATTTTATTCTCATAAAAAGGCCCATCAAAATCCTCACCACCAGGCCCATTATGCGCTTAATCCGGCCCAGGGACGCATCAGGTTCATGTGACGTAACTCATCTGCGTTCCTGCTTCCCCCTGAGTGTAACAAGATACGATGCTCGCACAGTGCACGAGCAAGGCACGGGTAAGCGCCGGTCCCCTGTGGAAGTGGTCGCAGGGGATGCCCGGGCCCCTTAGAGTGGCGGGCCAGGTCACAGTTGTGACCCCCCCCGCGGCCATGGTTGCTACCCATTTTGCACCGTGTGCCATACCAAGCGATATTGGACCACTCCCCTGAGATAAAGAAACGGCTAATTTCAAATGTACCGTATTTCCCCATGTATAAGATGCACCTTTTTAAGAAAAATTTGGGGTGCAAAAACTGGGTGCATCTTTTACAGTGGTTGTAGATTGTAGTTACTACTTCCCAGTACCTCCCTGCAGTCACACTGATGATTGCCCCTGCCCATTTCCTTATAGGGTCTACACTGCTCAGCAACTCATCTAACAATAAGTATAAAATTAATATTTGGGCTGCTGAAAGTTAGGGGAGGTGGGGGTTAATTTAGGGGCAGTTAAGGTTAATGGGGTGTTTAGGGTTAATTTAGGGGCAGTTATGGTTAATGGGGTCTTTAGGGTTAATTTAGGCGCAGTTATGCTTAATGGGGTGTTTAGGGTTAATTTAGGGGCAGTTATGGTTGATGGGGTCTTTAGGGTTAATTTAGGGGCAGTTAATGGATGGGAGTGATGAGGATAATGAATATGAATTTTATGATGAATAAAACTTGAGTTCAATAACGTTACATTTTTTTCCAAATTTCGGGCGTCTTATACATGGGAGCGTCTTATACATGGGGAAATACGGTAACCATTAATTATAAACATTTGTTTCAAAATATAATTGTAGGAAATAATATTGTATGAAATTTTTTGAGTGCCGTAGATTACCCATTCAATGCCACTATTGAATGCAGTTTTTATGTTACTCTGTGTATGAGAAACAACCCATACTATCCTATCAAGGGTATTTGGACACTATCATGTAGGTATTTGGCCACCAATCACTGTCAAAGTTGGCCGCAGAAATTATTTCCTGCGCTTTTATTCACCAAAATTGTTTAACTGTATCTCCTGATTACGGAAATACCCCACATCCTTAGATTATTATTATTATTTTTTTTATAGAGGGCAATATCCATCCCTTAGGTATAGTACCATATTGTGCTAGGGCAATGGGATGTAAGGGGTTTTTTTTTTATTTTCCTTCAATTTTTTTTTTTTTTTTTTTAAATGTTTTCACTGTTATCAGTGCAGTTTGGTTAAAACTGTTGTTAAAAACACCCCCCCCATTTTATTTTGTTTCTCTTCCCTGCAATTTCCCCTTGCACTGATCCCCACAGACTTGCATGGAGATCAGTGTGTGTGATCAGTGCCTCATTTTTCTCTGAGAAAATTTTTTTAGGGATGCACCGAAATGAAAATTCTAAACCAAAACCGAAAATTCAGGATGCTCTTGGCCGATACTGAAACCGAAAATGACCCCCCCCTTTTAGAAAAGAAAAGGAAAAAAAAAACCACACCTTTATTAAATATAAGTAACACTAAAATTGGACACAAAAATAAACTAATAATAATAAACTACTGTTAGTTTATTATTATTAGTTTATTTTTGTGTCCAATTTTTTACATATAAAATATAAATATTTGGGCTGCAACGACTAATTGATAAAATCGTTAATCGATCATGAAATTCATCGGCAATGATTTTCATTATCAATTAGTTGAATCGATTTTATAGATTATAAGATGAGGGTTTTCTCTAGGGATGCACCGATATATCGGTGGCCGAAATATATCGGCTGGAAAGGGCATTATCGGCAAAAAAAAAAAACGGCCGAAAATAATCGTCCGCAGGGGCTGGGCTGCTTACCTGCGCGTTGGCCGCACAGTGTGCAAGCAGCATTTCAGCCAGGAAAAGGAGGAACCCAGCGGATTCACTAGAATGCATGTCGCGTGACTCTGCTCCGTTCCTTCTTCCTCTGGGGGCGTGGCCAGAGAAGTTATATCACAGATGTTTATTTGTACATATCACAGTATTAGTCTACACGATAAATATGATGAAAGTGAAAAAATCATGCTTATGTATTGCTCTAATTCACAATTATTGAGCAACCTTTCACATATCCTATCCAAAATAAACATATGGATGCCACCTGCAGTGGTATTAGATAATTATTATAATAATTTAGAATAATATTCAAACATGTATATATAAACACGATGGGTTTAGTGAAATAGCATTGTAATTAATCAAAAATGGATATATGTTGCTATTGAAATTGAGATTAATCAATAATATAAGAATATAACAAGCAGCAGATCTAGGGGTGCTTTTTTTTAACATAGTTTTAGGTAGATTTTTTTGAGGTGATTATTTTTTAGGTGCAAATAAAGTTATTTTAATATTATATTGCATAAGGTCGGTTTCTGATCATCCGATACACGGATGTATACATGTATGGTATTTTTATTTGTTTGGCACTGTATTTACTATATAGCATGTCACATTAGTATCCTATCACTTATACATTTTTAGTTCATTTATATTCACTAATTAAGTTCATCACTTTTAATAAGCACAGCGAATTTCTTTACACGTATTTACATCCTTCAGAAGTACCATTATATAATTTTAACATAGCACCAGTAGTATATTTACTTTCTGTTATGTTATAAGTAGGGCTGCAACTAACGATTATTTTAATAATCGATTAGTTGGCCGATTATTTTTTCGATTAATCGATTAATCGGATAAAAAAAATGAATGTAAATTTTTCATTTATTTAAAATAATTTACTAAACAAATGATGTTAAATACAAACAGCAGAATAAAAAAAACTTTGATAATACATTTCTTGTCTTTATTTCCCAACCAGCCCCCCAATATATGCACATTTGAGCCCAGGCTTGCTACGCTGCCTCCCAGACATGCCATGCTGCCCCCCCCACATATGCCACGCTGCCTACCACAGCACTCCACGCTGCCTCCCACATATATACCACGCTGCCTCCCACATCTGCCACGCCACGCTGCCTCCCACATCTGCCACGCCACGCTGCCTCCCACATCTGCCACTCCACTCTACCCCCCCACATGCCACTGTGCCTGATACGCCTTATACCCCCTGAAACACCACTCCATCCTCCCCAGACATGCCACCCTGCCCTCCCCACATATGCCACGCCATGCTGCCTCCCACATCTGCCACTCCACAATGCCTCCCACATATGCCACGCTGCCTCCCACATCTGCCACTCCACGCTGCCTCCCACATCTGCCACTGTGCCTGATACGCCTTATATCCCCTGATACCCCACTCCATCCTCCCCAGACATGCCACCCTGCCTCCCAGACATGCCACTTCTCTACCCCCAGATATGCCTTATACACCCTGATACACCACTCCGTCCTCCCCAGACATGCCACACTGCCCTCCCCACATATGCCTTATATACTGTATATGCCTTATACCCCCAGATATGTCACTTCACTGCCCCCAGGATTTAGATTCCCCTAAATTAACCCTAAACTCCCCATTAACCATAACTGCCCCTAAATTAACCCTTAACACCCCCTTAGCCACAGCATCCCCTAAATTAACCCTAAACACACCATTAACCACAACTGCCTCAAATTAACCCCAAACACCCCATTAACCACAGCTGCTCCTAAATTAACCCTAAACACCCTATTAACATAACTGCCCCTAAATTAACCCTAAACACCCCACTAACCATAACTGCCCCTAAATTAACCCTAAACACCCCACTAACCATAACTGCCCCTAAATTAACCCCCACCTCCCCTAACTTTCAGTAGCCCAAATATATATATATATTACATACATATATATATATATATATATATATATATATATATATATATATACGCATATACTTACAGTTAGATGAGTGTCACAGCCATGTGGTTCTGGCCTGGAGAAGGAAGGGGCGGGGCCAGTTGTCACAGTGATTACAGGGAGGGGGAGTAAGTAGGAGCTGCTGCTGTGAGACGGTGAGTCAGACTAAACGGATTATATAATGAGGGGGATTTTTCAGAGCGTTTGCTCTGAAAAAACCCTCATTTTATAATCGATAATAATCGATTCAACTAATCGATAATGAAATTCGTTGCCAACGAATTTCATTATCGATTATCGATTTTATCGATTAGTTGTTGCAGCCCTAGTTATAAGTGCACTTAAATCATCTAGATTGGCAGTTAAATGCCACACCTAATTCTATATACACGGCACTTAGCCGCCAGTAGGGCTGCAACAACTTATTGATAATAATCGATAATGAAAATCGTTGACAACTGTTTTTTTATAGATTATAAAAGAGATTTTTTTTTCAGAGCAAATGCTCTGAAAAACTCCTCTCCTTATAAAATCCGACCTCAAACAGAGATCGGATTATAATACTAGAATCCAGATCCCCCACAACGCTGCTGGGGACCTGGATTCCCCTCACTGTCAGCCGGTGGGTGTCCATGCGATGCGCACAGACAACTTCCGCCTCTCCCCTCCACTTCCGCTTCAGCGGAAGTGAAGGGGAGTAACGGAGGCTGTCTGTACACATCGTGCAGACCCCCACCGGCTGACAGAGAATCGAGGTCTCCTGCAGAGGATCATCCTCTGTCAGCTGGTGGGGGTCTGCACGATGCGCACAGACAGCCTCCGTTACTTCCCTTCACTTCCGCTGGGGCTTCTATGAAGCTCCAGTGAAAGTGCCTGTCAGCAACGGAGGTTCACAAGACACCAGGGAGTCGGGTAGAGAGGCAGAGTGGTGTATGGGAGCCACCCTCCCATACACCACTCTGCCTCTCTACCCTCCTCCGTTGCTGACAGGAGGCAGAGTGATGTATGGGGAGGGGGGTAGAAAGGCAGAGTGGTGGATGGGGGGGTATAATGAATTTCAGAGTGGCATATCTGGGGGAGGCAGAGTGGTGAATCGGAGTATAATGAATTTCAGGGTGGTGCAGGGCATTTATGGGGGGCGGAGTGGCATATCAGGGTGCACAGTGTCATATAGGAGGTATAAGGCATATCGATATTGGGCATATCAGGGGCATAAGACATATCTGAGGGTATAAGGTATATCAGGGGGCTCAGTTGCATATCAATGGCATATAAGGAGAATAAGGCATATCGGGGGGCACAGTGTCATATAGGAGGTATAAGGCATATCTGGGGGCAGAGTGGCAAGCTGGGGGTCAGATGTGCATAACTGGGGGCAGTTTGGTAAATAAAAGAAAATATAAACAAGGCTTTTTTTCTCATAGTTTTTATTAAATATGAAAAATAGTTAACATGAATTAATATTAATAACTTTTGTATTAAAATCTAGTTTGAGAAACACTGTTTGGGTTCTTGTAGCTTTTATTATGTCAGTAAAATAAGAAGATGAATAGAGAAATGCCATTGTGATAAAGAGATGAAAGTGTAAATTGTAAGTTTTTTATTACATTATTTTAAATAAAAAAAAAAATTGCATTTTTTTTTGTATCCGATTAATCGAAAAAATAATCGGCCAACTAATCTATTAAAATAATCGTTAGTTGCAGCCCTAGCCGCAAGCACGTAATACACACATACACGTGTAGTGAAAGGCACTACACGCCGGTTGCATCCCAGCGTACATTTGCTTAGGTGGGGTTCATTGTATATTTAGTTGCTCATTAAGTTAATTGATTGCATTGAATTGCATTTACTGGTTGAATGGGTTGTACTATATATGTATGTTCTGCTCATATACTCATTTGTGTCCTGATGAAAGTCAAATAAAGACTGAAACGTTGACCTGCAAAAGAGGAATCTGTATTTATTGGAAAAAGACCTAGAGTGCTGGTAACTATCCATAGACTGTGTGTGTATATAATATATAAATATATATGTGTGATTAACAGCAATCACACTCCTATCATGCCCAGGCAACCAGTAAATGCTAGAACCTGGGCATGATGGGAGTGTGATTGCTGTTAACAATCATATATAGATATATATTGAATTTATTTTTTGTCCAATTTTGGACAAATTTTGGTTTTGGCCAAGTGAATCCTGAATTTTTGGTTTCGTTTTCGGTCCAGAATTTTCATTTCGGTGCGTACCTACTTTAATGTATGAATAAGAAGTGCCTGAAAAAAATCATCCTTGGGAATACTACTTTTTCACTTAACTTAACTTTCACTACACAAAGTTGTGTAACAATGTTTTTTTGTGTTTTTGCAAATAGAACTTCATGTTAAACCCAAATCTGCAAAGGAAAAAATGAGAGAGTTATTTCCAGCACTCTGTCGGCCAGATAATCCCAGCATACAGGTAAACTTCATATATTCCCAATATCTCAATATATTTATCATATTGCAAGTTCTAATGGGATATTTAGGTACTCTTTCTGCATGTGACTGGGGCAGGTTGTAACATAATGGCTTATAACTACATACTTAGCTGACATGACAAATATAAAAATATCAAAAATCATGGTGAACAGTCGAAAGGAAGGACAAGTAGTTTTCTAACTTGATCTTTAACCCCTTCAATCCCAAATGGTTTTTGGTACCTCAAGTCCCAGAGCAATTTTGCCATGTTTGCGGTATGTCGGTGTAGCGATTATTCTCCTTTCCTGTGAATAGTGTACCCATGTAAACTATATATTTTTTTTTCAAGGAGAGATAGAGCTTTCTTTTGATACCATAGTTGGATGATTAGTTGAAAATTAAGAATGAGAAATTTGGTAAAAACTAGGGACCGTTAGAAAAAAACTCTAATATTTTTTACATTTTCCCTCACAAAATTAGGTAAAGTGATGGAAAATCCCCTCCAAGTTTATCAATTCAGGTGTCCTGATTTCAGAAATACCTACCGTATTTGCTCGATTGTAAGACGACCCTGATTATAAGACGACCCCCCAAAATCAAAATATTAATTTAGGAAAAAAACAAAAAGCCTGAATATAAGACTACCCTATAGGAAAAAAGTTTTACTAGTACATATTAATTCATGTAAACTAATTTTCATATTTAATAAAAGCTGTGATTGAGAAAAATATATTTATTTCCTTTTATTTGCCAACCTGCCCCCCCAGTTATGCACATCTGCCCCCAGGCTTGCCACTCTGCCCCCAGAAATGCCTTATACCCCCCTATTTGCCACTCTGCCCCATGATGTGCCTTTTAACCCTCTATATGCCACTCTGCCTCCAGAAATGTCTTATACCCTCCTATATGCCACTGTGCCCCATGATATGCATTTTAACCACCTATATGCCCCTCTACCCCATGATATGCCTTATAACCCTATATGACACTGGGATATAGGGGGTTAAAAGGCATATCATGGGGCAGAGGGGCATATAGGGGGTTAAAAGGCATATCAGAAATGTCTTATACTCTCCTATATGCCCCTCTGCCCCGTGATATGCCTTATACCCCTATATGCCACTCTGGCATATAGGGGGTTAAAAGGCATTTCATGGGGCTGAGTGGCATATAGGGGGTTAAAATGCATTTCTGGAGATATATATATGCTGCTAACAGCAATCACACTCCTATCAAGCCAAGGCAGCCAGTACATGCTGGAACCTGGGGATGTTAGAAGTGTGATTACAGCCTCCCTATGCCATGCTACCACCCCCACCCCCCTTACACATCCATGCTTTCTCACACACACACTCATTCACAAACATTTAAATACTCATTCATTCCATTAATCACACATACACACACACGCTCAAACCCCCCACCCCCTTACCTGAACTGCAGATCTCCCACTCGCAGACTTCTGCAGGGGCCCGGCTGTGCGAGCAACTTCTCTGGCCCTGCCTCCAGAGGAAGGAGGGGGAGGTAGAGTTTTGTGAGGACTGTGCTCGCTTCCTGTTTCCTGCTGCTAATAGCAGAGGCGCTGCTCGCGATCAAAGCCCGGTAAGCAGCACGGCCGAAGCAGAATGAGGTCTGATTAGAAGACGACCTTGATTATAAGACAAAAACGGTTTGAGGTCCTCTTAGGACCTCCTGAACATGCCAGTGATGTCACAATGACATCACTGGCATGTTCAGGAGGTCCTAAGAGGACCTCAAACCGTTTTTGTGTAATATATATATATATATATATATATATATATATATATATATATATATTACACAAAAACGGTTTGAGGTCCTCTTAGGACCTCTTGAACATGCCAGTGATGTCACAATGACATCACTTAGCTCACATTATTTTTTTAATTATTTATATTATTTTAATGATTTTTTTTTTTTTTTTTTTTTTTTTAAATGACCGTTTTTTTTTTTTTTCTGTTTCAGGACGGGAGGGAGGGTGATAGACATGGATGGGGACCCAATCAACACACAACCCCCTGCGTTTGCTGTTTTTCCGACAATCACATTTTTAGCCTACAGAATCACTCCGTGGGAGTGATCAAAGGCTCGGGGTGGCTGTGATGGTCTTCCCAGACACCTGAGCAGACAGCAGCGCCCCCGCGATCACCACAATTGTGGCGATGTGGGGGCTTTTTTTTTTTGTCATGACGTACCTGGTACGTCCCGGTCTGCAGGGAACATGTAGCCAGGAAGTACCAGGTACGTCACCGGTATGTCACCGGTATGGAAGGGGTTAAATACACCACAACCGGATCCTAGGATTGTGGAAAGTCACAACTTCGGTATCGGATCTGGGTCAGCTGCCCAGTATCCCTCTGACTCAGGGGTGGAGACAGTAGTCCCATCCACTCTTCTGGGTCAACATCCTCAGATGACCACTCCATGGATATTTTATTTTATGGTCACTGGGGCATACTGTCGAACAACTCTTGATATGCCTGTTCCAGTTCCCGTTCTTGTGTGACCAGATAATCCAGGTCAGCCCAGAGCTTGGGCAGGTATGGGATATACTCCACCCTTCGCTCCTGGAGGTCTTCACCCCGACACTCCGATGCACTACCGAAGTCGGGATCGTTTTCTATACTTTCCAATAATATTCCTGGGCCACTGAAGCCATAGCTCTATGTGGGACCTTTAGCCCCGGTCCCAGCTGTGCCACTTACCACCACATTGTGACTTAGCCTGTCCTGATGTGTGTGTGTGTGTGTGTGTCGGTGTGGAAGAGCCTGTCCTGCTCTGTGTGTTTTTAGTAATCTTATAGTTTATAGGTAGGTATAGTCGCAGAAACTTGGATGATGGTTGGGATCTTCAGAGTCTGTGAAACCAATTTAATTGTAAGGGTTGAGTTCGTTATGCTCTACAGGGTACAATTGCCTTTGATTTCACAGTCCCCCTCCCCCTTTAAGGGAGAACCTTTTTCATACACGCTGGCAGAACTGGAACTTTTTCATCTAAAAGGTTTTGCAGTAGCAAATGCTTTGATTCTGTTATGTCTAATCTGTTTTCTGTGATTTGAATACAAATAATGTGATAAAAATGAATGATTTATAGTTATTTGGATGGCAAATAGTGTGACTCTGGTATATATAAGGAGTGCGTGTGGGTATGAGAGGTTGACCATGAGATAAAATATATGGGGCTGGTGTCCAGATGTTTCCAGTCCTGCTTTTCATTCCCAGTCTTGCCCTGCTCACATTGTCTGAATTTGCCTTAGGTGGCAGCAGATAGTACTGTCAGGCTCTTCCTGGGAATTGCCCATGTGGATTTATAATCTCTGCAGAGGCCAGCCTGTAAGGTTTTTTGCGCAATGATGGACAGAGCATAGATTCAAGCTGCCTGATCAAGATGGGTAGAACACTTCCTGATGAGAAGTACTAGCAGTCTGATTGACTGTGGGTCTGGTGGTCAAAATTGTGGAAGAAGGGATACAGTGGGATACAGTTCACTGGGGATTTTGTCATTTCTTTTATCCTCCTGAAGAATTTTCTATTTCCTCTGAGATTACCTCGTAAAAAAACAAAGAAACGACTGACAAACTCATTTGGCTAAAGTTTATTTTTGATTCTAGAATATGCTCGATCCAGAGGATGTTAAAGTGGCGGCCGACGCACTGCAAGAGTTTGAAGCTCTAATGCCAAATACTTTAGGGGATGATGAGGAACGAAGCAGAAAACACAAGTATGTATTTCCTTTATGTGACTGGAAAAAATACCCCGCAGAGTAGTTCATGTTATCCGCACATTTTATTGGACAATTTAGGCTGCCTCTTTCCCAAATCTTTAATTTTACGGTTCTGTATAAACTTATGTAATGGATTTTATAAATTACAATGCATATGTATTAAAAACTACTTTTTTTTTTGTTTTGTTTACTACTATGCTAAAAATGTGTCAATTTGCACATTAAAATGCCTTTCTACATTCCTTAGAGATAAGAGAAAAAGGAAGGGGCGCAGTCGAAGCCGGGAAAAAAATCCAAAAAGTAAACACAGGTCCCAAGATCACAAGAGACTTAAGTCCAGGCATAGGTCAAAAAGTCGTAGCACCAGCAAGGAACGTTGGAGCCATGAACAGCCTTCTGAAAAAAAAGATCAACGGAGAGAGAAACAAGTGGATAGACCACCCCCCGATGAGCCAGCAATAGGAGATATTTACAATGGAAAAGTCACAAATATCATGCAGTTTGGATGCTTCGTTCAGCTGGATGGGCTAAGGTAACTTTGTGAAAAGTACATTAACGTGCCTTTGTGTTGTGCAGATTTTGTGAAAGCTCATATAAGTGCCATTTAAAAAAAATTAGGGTATATTAGTTATTTTTAAGATATACTCACTGGCCACTTTATAAGGTACACCTGTTCATTTGCTTGTTAACACAAATAGCTAATCAGCCTATCAAATGGCAGCAGCTCAATGCATTTATGCATGTGGACATGGTCAAGACAACTTGCTGAAGTTCAAACCGAGCATCAAAATGGGGAAAAAGGGGGATTTAAGTGACTTTGAACGTGACATGGTTGTTGGTGCTAGATGGGCTTTTCTGAGTATTTCAGAAACTGCTGATATACCATCTCTAGGGTTTACAGAGAATGGTCCAAGAAAGAGAAAATATCCAGTGAGCGGCAGTTGTGTGGACGAATATGCCTTGTTGATGTCAGAGGAGAATGGGAAGACTGGTTCGAGATGACTGAAAGGCAGCAGTAACTCAAATAACCACTCGTTACAACCAAGGTATGCAGAATACCATCTCTGAACGCACAACATGTAGAACCTTGATGCAGATGAGCTATAGCAGCAGAAGACCACAACGGGTGCCACTCCTGTCAGCTAAGGCCAGGAAACTGAGGCTACAATTTGTAGAGGCTCACCAAAATCGGACATGAAGACTGCAAGAACGTTGCCTGGTCTGATGAGATTCCAGCTGCGACATTCGGATGGCAGGGTCAGACTTTGACGTGAATAACATGAAAGCATGGATCCATCCTGCCTTGTATCAAGCCTGGTGATGTTGTTGTAATGGTATAGGGGACATTTTCTTGCCACTCTTTGGGTCCCTTAGTACCCGTTGAGCATTATTGAAACACTATAGCCTACCTTAGTTGCTGACCATGTCCGTCCCTTTGTGACCACATTGTACCCATCTTCTGATGGGCTACTTCCAGCAGGAAAGTGCCCCATGTCACAAAGCTCACATCATCTCAAACTGGTTTCTTGAACATGACAATGAGTTCACTGTTCTCCAATGGCCTCCACAGTCACCAGACCTAAATCCAATAGAGCACCTTTGGTATGTGGTGGAACGGGAGATTCGAATCATGGATATGCAGTTGACAAATCTGCAGCAACTGTGTGATACGATTATGGCTGCAACAACTAATCGATAAAATCTATAATGAAAATCGTTGCCAGCGAATTTCATTATCTAAATAAAGCAAACAGTAGTGACGGTAGTGCAAGGTTTAGAAGATAACAGCTCAAAAAACACACCTGGAATGACCCCCTATTCCACAAAGTGACAAAGTGCAAACATATATATTCTGGCGCTTTCGCACCAGAAAAGTGTGGAGCGCTAAATTTTTTTTTTTTTTTTTTTTAACTCACCCTTTATAAGTCCCTGGGTGGTAACATGCAACGAAAAAAACAGAAATACAAAAATAATAGCGCAGTATGTCTGTATATAGAAATAGATGGTATATATATCCTCAGAGTGCGTAAACGGAGCCTTTAAAAAAGCGCTCCTGAAAAACACACGACTGTGCCCTTAAGGCGGCACTTCACCTAAACGTCTTTCTGTGGTTTCTTCCTCCCTTGCTCCGACCCATAAAATTACCTGGCTCTGAGTTGTGGCTTGTGCCTAAGCAGCTTTGAAGCAGGTAGCAGCTGCTGCACCAAATGTTTGGAAATCCCAGGATGCAGTAAAATCACATTTATTTTGTAAACTTATGTTAAAATCAACCCAACAAAGTATACAAAGAATAAAATAGTGTGTACTTTAAAAGTCCTGGTAGTCCTCCAAATACATGTTTCACCTTCCAGATTTTTTTTTTTTTGGGGTCATTTTTGGGTTCGGTTTTGCCAAGCGAATCCTGAAATTTTGGTTTCGATCCTGAATTTTCCTTTCAGTGCATCCCTGGTTTTTTCCAGAGCACATGCTCTGAAAAATATAATAACACTATAAGATATATCTTATAATAAGGCTAAGATCCAGATCCCCGCAGCGCTACAGGGGACCCGGATCCTCCTCTCTGACAGCTGGCGGGCATCTGTGCAATGCGCGCAGACATCCTCCACTTTCCCCCGGAGCTTCTATGGTGGAGCACCAGCGTGACGTGACATTCCGGCGGAAGTATCGGCTAGCACAGTGGAGGTTGTCTGCGCGCTTGTGCAACGTTCGCCAGCTGCCAGAGAGGAGGATCCCCTGCAGCCGCTGCAGGGGACCTGGATCTTCCTCTCTGGCAGTCGATGGGCGTCTGTGCGATGCGTGCAGACATCCTCCGCTACTGCCGGCACTTCCGCTGGGGCTTCTATGATGGAGCTCCGGCATCACATGATCTTCCTAGGCTCAGTCGTAGAAGCTCCGGGGGAAAGAGCCGGCCACCAGCAGAGATTGTCTATCGCGCAGACGTTAACCAGCTGCCCCTACTAGACACCAAGGAATCTGGCGCACGGGGGGGGGGTAAGTCTGGGGGGGACAGAGTGGCATATAGGGGGTTATAAAGCATATCAGGGGTTCAGAGGGGCATATTTGGGGGCAGAGTGGCATATCTGGGGTATAAGGGATATCAGAGTGCATTGGCATATGTGGGATATAAGGCATATTTTGGGGGGGCGAAGAGGGGCATACCTTGGGGGACACAGTGGCATATTAGAGGGCACAGTGGCATTTCAGGGGGGCATAGGGAATATAAGGCAAACGGGTATAAGGCGTGTCACTGTGGCAAGCCTGGGCTCAAATGTGCCTAACTGGGGGGGAGCAGATTGGGAAATTAAAACAAGAAAATGCTTTCTTTTCCTCAGTTTTTTTTATTCTGCTGTTTGTTTTTAACATCCTGTTGAATTTTTCATTTATTTAATGACAAAGCCCGTACATGTATGGGCTCAAAATGCATTGTTTTCAATGGGTTTAGGGACCGCCATTATCCTTAACCCCCTAACGACCTTTGCCGGTTCAGGACAGTCATGGAAAAACGGCCACTTAATGACCTTTGACGGTCCTGAACCGTCAAAAAATTTAATAAGCTTAGAAAGTGATTAACGATCACTTTCTTCGCTTAAACGGCGTTGCTGTAATGCCTCGATGTCGAGGCTTTACAGCAAGGCCGAGATCGGCATCGGGGGCCATGTCTGGCCCCTCCCCGGGCCGTCAACAGCCGCCGTTTTAAAAGCGTTTCGCCTCCTAAACTTAAATGGTGTCGCTGGAATGCCTCCTGATCAGGAGGCATCCAGCGACACCAAACACTTACCTGAGGATGGACTGTGACCGCTCCGGAGATCGGTCACAGCCGCAGCTGCTGGTGATCTTCGCCATTAGCAAGATGGCGGCAGCCCGGGAAAAAAAACAATAAAGATGAAAGAGTTTGCTAGACGGTCTCCAGACCCTCTAGAGAACTCTGGCTCCACTTGCAGGTTGAATACAGGTACTGCATTCAACCATGCAAGTCAATGGAGCCCAGCTTTCTAATCACAATGTGATTAGTAAAATATTCAAAAAATAATAATATATATAAAAAAAATGGCTGATGGGGTAAATTGGAGAGCTCAAAGATAGGGCATAGGTACAGACTGACCAAAATGGAGAAAAAAAAGCGCACTTCCCAAATGTGGCATTTTAAATCTCAAACACGACAAACCCATGCATGTCGGGTATCACTGCACTCAGGAGATGTTCCTGAACACACATTGGGGTGTTGTTTGACAGTGACATATACCAGAACCTGTATATCTATAACTAAAGTACAATTTGTGTGAAAAAAAAAAAATTACTATTACAAAGTTTGACAAAGTGTAGTTGTATAATTGGTGCATGGAAAGTGTTAAAATAACAGCATTTGGAATACCCTGGGGTGTCTAGTTTTCAAAAATATATGGTTTGACGGGGTTAAATTGAGTTAACCAGATTCAAAGATATTCCAAAGAGGAGATGGAGGCAGAATGACCAGATGCTAAAAGTCTGTGTTGCCTCAAAAGTAGCCCTTTACAACCAAACAATCTAACAAACCCATGCATGTGGGATATCGCTGTACTCAGGAGATGTTCCTGAACACACATTGGGGTGTTGTTTGACAGTGACATATACCAGAACCTGAATATCTATAACTAAAGTACAATTTGTGTGGAAAAAAAAATTAAAAAATTACTATTACAAAGTTTGACAAAGTGTGGTTGTATAACTGTTGCACGGAAAGGGTTAAAATAACAGCATTTGAAATACCCTGGGGTGTCTAGTTTTCAAAAATATATGGTTTGAATGCGTTAAATTGAGTTAACCGGCTTCAAAGATGTTCCAAAGAGGAGATGGAGGCAGACTGACCAGGTTTGTTAAAAAAGGTTTGGAAATCATAAAACGCTGCTTGTACTTATTTCCCTATAACTTACAAAAAACAGCAAAAAAACATAAAAACATTGGGTATTTCTGAACTCAGGACAAGTAGTAGAATCTATTTAGCTAGTTTTTATACTTGCTTTTTTAGGTGAGTAAAAGATTTTTCAAATAAAAATCATAAAATGTGTTTTTTTTTTTCAATTTTTCACCATGTTTTTTTTTTTTTTTTTTATAGTAAATAAGATGATACGATCAAAATAATGGTATCTGAAGAAAGTCCTGAAAAAAACAATATATAACTTAAGTGGGTACACTAAATGGGTGAGAAGAAAATTACAGCTGAACACAAGCACCGCAAAAGTATTAAAACCGCCTCGGTCCCACAGGGTACAAAAAGAAAAAACGAGCCCGGTCCTTAAGGGGTTAAATTTAATAAACATTTTTTTTAATCTGATTAATTGAAAAAATAATCTGCCAACTAATTGCTTATGAAAATAATCGTTAGTTGCAGCCCTAGATGAGGTCATGTCCATATGGACCAAAATCTCTGAGGAATGTTTCCAGTACCTGAAGAAGTAAGTAGAAGTGTCGATCAGGGTGTTGCTGTGGATGTAATCTACTTGGATTTTGCCAATGCGTTTGACACGGTTCCACACAATAGGTTAGTATTCAAACTGAAGGAAATTGGTCTAGATGCAAATTCTTGTTCTTGTGTAGAACATTGGCTTAGAGATAGAGAACAGAGAGTTGTTTATAAGTGGTAAGTGGTGTCCCTCAGGGTTCTGTTCTGGGACCAATTTTATTCAACATATTTATAAATGACCTGGCAGTAGGCGTTGAAAGTCATGTTTCTGTGTTTGCAGATGACACTAAACTAAGTTATACAGGGCGAGCAGGATATTACTGTGCTGCAGAGGGATCTAGATAGACTGGGCACACAAATGGCAGATGAAATTCAATGTAGATAAATGTAAAGTTATGCACTTCGGGGTAGCGAATGCACAAGCAACCTACACCCTAATCGGTAGTGAATTAGGGGTAACGACAAATGAGAAGGATTTGGGAATTGTTATAGACAACAAACTAGGCAACAATGTGCAATGTCAGTCTGCGGTTGCTAAGGCCAGTAAGGTATTGTCGTGTATAAAAAGGGGCATCAAGTCGCGGGATAAAGATATAATGTTGCCTCTGTATAAATCAATGGTAAGGCCGCACCTTGAATATGCTGTGCAATTTTGGGCACCTATTCTAAAGAAGGATATCATAGCACTAGAAAGGGTCCGGAGGCGGGCTACAAAATTAATAAAAGGGGTGGAGCACTATAGTTATGAAGAAAGGTTAACTAATTTAAATCTGTTTAGTTTAGAAAAACGTCACCTCAGAGGGGATATGATAACATTATATAAATATATTCGGGGCCAATACAAACCATTGTGTGGAAATCTGTTCATAAACAGGACTATGCACAGGACACGTGGTCATGCGTTTAGACTGGAAGAAAGGAGATTTAGACTAAAGCAGAGGAAAGGGTTTTTTACAGTAAGGACAATAAGGATGTGGAATTCTCTGCCTGCAGAGGTAGTTTTATCGGAGTCTGTACAGACCATTTTGGGGTCAAGAAGGAACTTTTTTTCCCTGGTTAGTGCAAAATTGGAAAGAGCGAAACTGGGTTTTTTTTTGCCTTCTTTTGGATCAACAGTAACAAATTAACAGATATAGGAAAGGCTGATATTGATGGACGCATGTCTTTTTTCAGCCTATATAACTATGTAACTATGTAACCTTGTTGAAAATATGCCACAAAGAATTAAGGCAGTTCTGAAGGCAAAAGGAGGTCCAACCTGGTACTAGCAAGGTGTACCTAATAAAGTGGCCGGTGAGTGTATATGGGACTACAGGATGGGGAAACCTTAGTCTTTGTATTTCCCTCATCATGATCTGTGTAGCTGTTGTGACATTGAACATGACTGAACAATATGTAACTCCTAGGAGCTAGCACTACATCACTTGTCACCTTGCAAAATTACAGCTTCTCCGTGGATGCTTGCATGAAGCAGCCAAACGCTTGCAGAAAAACATCACCGTTGAAATCAATGAGCTGTGCTTTCCACACATGGGGGTTTCAGTTGACATCCGCCCACTGCGTTTGCCATGCAAGAGCTGGAACTAACTCCACTAGGGGCGAGCAAAAAGGGCAAATACATATGGGGGCTTCTGCAGAATCTCCCTATGCTTTTGCAAGGGTGACTCCCTGTGATGGATATAGTGCCCTTGTATATTTATACTGAGTATGCATATGTAGATAGAGGAAGAGAGAGAAGAATCAAAAGTGCACATTTTTAATGACACATACGCGTGTGTGTGTGTGTGTGTGTAGATATTGGTCAGTCATTTTGAATTGTACTGTCATGAATGGTAATGTTTAACATGCTGATGTCTGTAGCGTCTGAGATGTAACTCTTGGCTGTTTTGCAATTTCTCTGAGCAAAGTGGAAAACATTCAAGAGAGTTGTCAATCTTCCCAGAAGTGGACATCGCAGCAAATTCGGATTTGCTGTGACGTCCACTTCTGGGAAGATTGACAACTCTCTTGAATGTTTTCCACTTTTGAGTAATCTTTCTCCCTGTAGAATGATGGACTTTAAATTGTTTGTAAAATGCCATATAACCCTTACTAGATACTGAAGATTATTAGGCAGCAACAATTGCTTCTGTATTGCACCTAAATGCTTCAGACCAGCAAACTGCTAAAATGTTGGTTTTTTTATCGATGGTCACATTTGCTGATGATCAATTAATCAAAGGCATTTGATCAGCAGCACCTGTCTGCTACTTGGTATCTTAATTACTAGGGTAGTTTTTCACACATGACTCCATTTTGGCTTAATTTTTGTTGAATAAATATTAACACGTTGTAATATGTCATGATGCTGTACACATTTTGAAACCTGGAAAGAACAGATTATAATATTATGTCCTTATATGTAAAACTGTAGAATTCAAAGAGGGTGTACTTTTTTCACACAACTGTATGTGTGTCTATCGTAACATAAACTTGCTGATGTGATTTATTGATGTAATTTTGTATTATATATGCCAAATTTTTGTTATCTCTTTTATGAATAGAAAGCGCTGGGAAGGCTTGGTCCACATATCTGAACTGAGAAGAGAAGGCCGTGTTGCAAATGTGGCTGATGTAGTAAGCAAAGGTCAAAGGGTAAAGGTGAAGGTACTGTCCTTCACAGGATGCAAAACCAGCCTCAGCATGAAGGTAAGACTTGAAGGCTAACGCATTACAAATTTTATTTTTATTCTATTATTCCCTGGTCAGGATTCCTTCCAAACATATGTTAATAAGATGGAAGCTGTAGTTAGTAAAATAAGTACATATATTCAAGTGTTCAATATTCAAAAAAGGCATTAACAATGTAAATTAGGGAAAGGTCGCTGTAACAACAGATGATCAATTGAGCGTGATGACGTGACGGAACGCGCACGTCGGAGGAGGCGGGGAGTTTGGGGGGCTGGAGCGTGAGGAGAAGGAGGAAGGTGGACGGCGTCTGACAGCGTGACGGCGGTCCGAGAACGGCCACAATGCCGCTGTGAGACCGGTGCAGAGTGGCGTTTCTGGCGGTTTTAGATGCCGGCTGCTGAACGCTTTTGTGGTTGGGGGTCAATTGATGAATGAGAGCAACATCATCGCCAGCCCCACACGACCTATACAAAACCCACAGCAGAGAATGTTACCGGGAGAGCGGGAAAATTTGTTAAAAGTCCTGGAGGTTGCTAAAGTTGGAGATAAGAAGACTGAAGGACTGGTTCCCAACGCATGACATCAGGCTTACCTCTGGTACACTTACTTTATTTTTGTGTCAAGTCATAGACTGTTTGGCTTCGGGTGTGCTATTTTTTTTTTTTTTTTTACGTATAATCATGTTATTACAAAGCTACGCTTGCCCTGTTTATCAAGTCACTACCAATGAATTATAAATTATAGAAAGCATATATATATCAATCAATTATAAAATATAGAAATCTGTGGAATCTGTGAATCAACACCAATGCCATTTGTTTAAGGAAAGGGAGAGAAAGAAAAAAAAAAAAAAAGAGAAAAAGGAAGGAAGGAGAAGGGAAGGAAAAAGGAGAGAAAGGGGAAAAGAAAAAAAGAGAATACAGAAACACAATGCCTCCAAAAAACTCACACACTACACAGCAAAAAAAAGATAAAGAAAGAAAAGAATCCAAAATGGAGAGATTAGATAAAAGATCTTCTGCCTCAACTTTGGCCTTTTTCTCTCCACAGCAACAAAAAAATAAATCTCCTAGTAAAAATCTAGAAACCTCGTCCATGGATGACTCTTAATGGAACCTCTAACACTATCTCAAACCTATTTAAAAAAATCTCTAGACTCCCAAGCAAGTGTTTTAAAAACACAGATGAATAAAAATGCTGACGAGCTGAACATTAAACTGGAACAGCTAACTGATAAACTAAAGGCCATAGAAACAAACATAGAAGACCTACCGAAGATGAAATATGCAATGAGAGAGCTGGAAGAAAAAGTAATTAAAATGGAAGACAAATTAAGCGATCTTGAAGACCGATTGAGGAGGAACAATTTGAGGATCAGGAATATCTCAGAATCAATAACTCAAGACAAACTAAAAATATATTTGGAAGAGTTCTTCAAATTTATAGTTAAAGACACCCAGCAATTCAATATCCAAATGGAAAGATTCCATCGCATAAATAAATCTAAAAATGCCCCTGAAGCAGCACCCAGAGACGTTATTATTTATTTTCAATCTCTTTCTTATAAGGAACTCATATTACAATCAAACAGGAAAAGAAATACAGAAGATAACAAATATAAAAATATTATGATTTTTCCGGATTTATCTTTTCAGACCCGCGTATGGAGAAGATCCTTTTCTGACGAACTGAAAATTCTACGGGATCATAAAATCCTTTATAGTTGGGGCTTCCCGAAGAAGGTTAAAATTATTTGGGAAGGCCATCCTACTATTTTTCACCAAGCTGTAGACTTGAAAAATTGGTTGGAACTAAAAAAACTCTCATGAAGTCGCCACTTTAAAATAACACAATTTTATAATTATTATAGTGTCACAAATTATCATCTTATAGCCCTATTGACGCTTTATCTATAATTGAAAAGTATCATGAATTGTTGGGGTTTTTTTTTTTTTTTTTTCTCTCCAATAACTGTAAATATAGCTCTTTTCGGAGAGCTATAGACACAACATTCAAATATATTTCCTAAATATTATTTGTTACAACCACATTTCACATTATAGTATATAGGGTATTGTTGAAGGAACAATAATCCCTAACACACCACAAGAGTACTACTACAAAAAGGTTTTAGTATCTTCTCAACTTCACATTTTAGAACTGATTTACACCGTTAACATAAACACATGATTTTTTTTTTTGTTTTTTTTTTTTTGTTTTTTATTTATGTATTTATTTTTTATTTTACCTTTCTCTATTCTTGGTTAATCCCATGATATGATACTATCAAGGTATCATTATACTATATACTACATATTAGGGATTATTGCATGTTTATCACACCACGAGGGTAATAATATAAACTAACTTTAATACTGCTTTTATCTGTTATAACACTAGAAACTAAGTGATTTACACCTTACACAAAGTATGACTAATTCAAAAAATTGCTTTGAACAATTTTTAACAACCACCAATATATAGTTTTTTTTTTTTAATAATTTTAAATATAGCTCTTTTTGGAGAGCTACAGGCATAATATTCAATATACCTCCTAAATATTACTATGATACAATCACATTTTACACTATATTATATAGGGTATTGTCGAAGGAACAATAACCCTTAACACACTACGAGAGTACTAGTATAAAGGTTTTAGTATTATTTTTGTTTCACATCTTGGAGACACAAACACATTTTTTTTTTTTTTTTTTTTCTTCATATATTTTTGGTATCACTTCTCCCACTTGTGTACATTGTATATACTATATATATGATATGATATATATATATATATATATATATATATGATATTTGTCATAACACTAGAAATTAAGTGATTTACACCTTTAACACAAAGTATGACTAATTTCAAAAATTGCTATGAACATTTTTGAATAACTACATGTAGATTATTTAGATTGATTTTTTTTTTTTTCTCATGATGATTGCTGGATGCTTTCAACATATTATTCTATACCCTATCGCTGTGTCATGTAAAAGGCTCTGTATCGTCCTGATTCTAGATAATAGCAGAAACTAACCGATTGATAATATTAATATATCCACCGATTTATAAAGGTAATCTAGTTTCGGTTAAATATACAAGAAGATACTGAATAACCAATATAGATTATCCAAAATGCCATAAAAATATGTGAAAGGGTTAGAAAAAATATTTTTTTTTTTCTTCTTCTTCCTTTTATCTACATAAGCGACACTATATTTGAACATCCCCATCCTCCAATACTCATTGCTTAACCTCCAAATCTCCCCTGCCATGAGCTCCATCTTGTGGATCTCAGGACCGAATTTGCTCATTCAGCTATTTTCGCAGAGTCATGTCTCGTATAGCTAGAGCCATGTCCAATATGTTGGTGAGAACCTTTGAGTCTATTCTCAGAGTATTGATTCTTAAATGTTATATGTTTTTGTTTATCGTTATATGGTTGATGTTAATTGAGTGCAGAAGGGCTGTGGACAAGGGAGATCAGGAAAAACTCCCTTTATACATCTTGTAAAAGATGATTAAAGGTGTATCAGTGAATGTTCAGGGTCTAAATTCCCCATTTAAAAGAAACAGAATATATGCGTTCTTAAAAAAAGAAAAAATAGATATTGTCTTTCTTCAGGAAACTCACTGGCTAGATAATGAAAACAGAAAATGGAGTGGGAGACCTTTCTCAAGATTTGTCTATGCCTCTACGACTAAAAAAAAAAAGGGGAGTAGCAATCATTTTTTCTGATTTATTAAATATAGACATCCAATACCAAGAAAGAGATAAGGAAGGTAGATATATTATCTTAATAGTAAAAATAAATGAAATAATATTTACACTTGCAAATCTTTACCTACCCAATAAGGCTCCGTCTAATCTTTTTTCCAAAATAATGTCAAAAATAGAAAAAATCAAGAAAGGCAACCTTTTAATAACAGGCGACTTTAATTGTGTTCTGGATGCTGACTTGGATAAAAAATTTATGAGATCAAATATGGTAGACAAAAGACTAAAAAAAGAAGCTAGAACAATGAGCAATGAAATTAGAAAAAATGATCTCTATGACCTATGGAGACTAATGCACCCAACTGTCAGGGAATACACACACTTCTCAAAAAGACACTGTTCCTATTCTAGAATAGATTTAATTTTAGGTAATTCCACTATGCAAAAATTAATAGGAAAAACGTATATAAAAGATAATGTATGGTCAGATCATAGTCAAGTCTTTTTCGAGTTTAGTGACAAAAATTTACTCCTACCAAAAAAAACATGGCGGTTAGAAGATTCTCTACTGTATAATGACGTCAATAAAGATCACATTCTTGAAACAACAAAAAATTTCTTCCAAGAAAACCAAACGGAAGGTATATCTGCTCAAACTGTATGGTGTGCATATAAGGCCGTCATTAGAGGGCACTTTATAAAAATAAAAAAAAATCAACAGAAACAAAATAAAGTTTTAGCAGATCTCTATATAAGCTTATGTAATTTAACGGGGGCCAACAAGGAAAATCCCACTAAAAACAAAGCAGAAGAAATTAAAACACTACAGGAGAATATTAATCAAATCGAGATGGACAAAGTAATTAAAAAATGGAGAAATTGAAAGTAAAATTATATTATAGAAACAATAGAACAGACAAATTTATGTCTAATAGACTAAAAAAAAGACTAGAGCAAAAAATAAAATAACAAAAATAATAGACCAGGGCGTAACTTACTTAACCCCAGACGATATATCTAATAGATTCAGGATATTTTATCACGATTTTATATAATTTACCAACGTCTACTTCAGATAATGAGATCATATCCTATTTAAATAACACTGACATCCCTCAAATAACAGCTTCACAAAGAGAACTGTCAAACAAACCTATACTAAAGTCTGAGGTAATTAAAGTAATCAACCATCTGGTAAAATACAAAACTCCAGGGCCTGATGGCTTCGGAAATTTTTTCTATAAAACATTTAAATCAGAATTAGCCACTCACTTAACAAAAACATTTAACCAAATGAGATGCTATCTGCTAACATAGTGCCTATCTTAAAGCAAGATAAACCATCTACAGATATTGCTAATTACCGACCCATCTCATTGATTAATGTAGACATTAAACTCTATTCCTCAATTTTGGCCAACAGACTCCAGAAAATATTACCAACTATAATTCACCGCGATCAGGTTGGTTTTGTTCCACATAGGGATATTGAAAATAACACAAGACGTCTTATAGATATAATAGACGGATCCAATAAAAAAATTTTACCTCTTATTACCCTGTCTCTGGATGCCGAAAAGGCGTTTGACAGGGTAAATTGGAAGTACATGGAACAAACAATAAAATCCTTTGGGATTACAGATTGGATATCGAACGCCATAAAAATGCTATATGTAAATCCTTCTGCGAGGATAGTAGGCTCAGACATTTGCTCTGAATATTTCTATCTAAAAAACGGTACAAGACAAGGATGTCCCTTGTCACCATTATTATACATCTTATCGATAGAACCTCTGGCAATTAATATAAGAAATAATATAGAGATTAAAGGTTATCCCATTAAAGATCAAGAAGCAAAAATTTCTTTATATGCTGATGATGTTATACTAACTGTAACAGATCCCTTAACATCTTTAAATAGTTTAATGTTTGAATTAACAAAATATAGTAAAGTCTCTAATTACAAGTTAAATCCCCATAAATCTATGATACAATACAGAAATATAGATAAAGTAATAAAAAACTTAATAAAAAAAGAACATCAATTTAATGACTCTGAAAAAGAAATAACCTATCTAGGAATAAAGATCCCTAAGAATATAGATAGGATTATGGAAGTTAATGTACTAAAACTAATTAAATTCACCAACAAAACACTAAAAGAGTGGAGTCAAGTGGGCCTATCTTGGTGGGGAAGGATTAATGCCTTAAAATCCTATCTCCTACCTAAATGGACATACCTATTTAGACTAATTCCTCTGGTAATCCCAAGTAGCTGGTTAGATATGGTTCAATCTAGTTTTAATAATTTTATCTGGAAAGGGAAAATTCCTATAATTAGTATGGAGATATTGGCAAAAAAGACCTCGCAGGCAGGTACAGGAGCCCCAATTCTAAAAATGTATCAGCAAACGTATGTTCTCCTTCATATTTTTAGGATGCAGCTTGAGGAAGCTAACCAAGAAATTTGGTATAAAATCGAATTTTTGAACACTGTATGGCCGACTTAACTATTACGGAGAGGAAAGAAAGAGGAATTAATTGCATTAGAGATTTAGTACCTAACAATAATGTGAAATCCTTTGAGCAATTAAAAACTGAATTCAACTTACCAAACGATGACATATTTAAATACTTAAGGGTTAAAAACTTCTTAAAAAATCATTGTATGAATTAATAAACACAAAATGGTTCAGATATTAGACCAAAGGAAAATTAAAAGGGGTGCATCTAGATTTTTGGAGGTCCTCCAAGCAGAAAAGCATCCGATAGAAAAATATAAAACTATAAAAAAATGGGAAAACCTATTAAAAATCCAGATCAATCCAGAGGATTGGTATAAGGCTTTCAGAAACGTCTCTAAGGCAGTAAGAGATCTATCGTTATTTGAATTATAGTTTAAGCTCTGTAACAATTGGTATCTAACCCCTAAAAGATTATCCTATATATATCCTCAACACCCTACTACATGTTGGAGATGTGGAGCAGAAGAAGGAAACTATTTACACATGTGGTGGCATTGTAAAAAAATTAGACATTTTTGGGATATAGCCTTTGATTTCTTAAAACACACAATGAATATCATAATTAAAAGAGATCCAACAACAGCATTGATACACCAAAGTTGGCCTTTTCTTACTTTGATCCAAAAAACATTTACGATACATTGTTTTTTTAGCAGCCAAAAAGATAATTGCTAAACACTGGAAACAAGATGTAGACTTGTCTAGAGCCATATTGGTTTCACAGGTAAAATACCAAATATTAATGGAAGAAAAAATTAGCTGGATTTTAAATTCATCCATGAAAATAAAAAAAATGTGGAAGGATATATCTAATGCTGTATCAAAATCTCTTGAGACATCCCTGAACATATAATTGAAATACAACTCCTGATCTCTCTTTTAGAAACTTTCACTAGCCAGACCTGCACTCTAAATGATTGTTATAACTTATGATATACATGTTAAATTAACAACCATTGTTAAGTCTTATCTTTTGTATTTTGTATATTAAAATAAAAAAAAATAAAAAAAAACAAAAAAAAAAACCAATGTAAATTAGTAGCCACCAATTCTACATCAAAATAAAGTGTACCTCGCACCGAAAGGTGTTTTATTTATATATATATATATATATATATATATACCCAACGTTTTTATGTATTTTTTGTGAGTTATTAGGACAATAAGTATAAGTAGTGTATTACTATTTCAAAGTTTGTGGTAGTTAATTACTCAGAAAAAAAAAAAAAAAAACTACCACAAACTTTTGACAAAGGCTGGTGGTAGAATTAGTGCATGGAAGGAGTTACAATACTACCATTTGAAATACCGTATTTGCTCGATTATAAGACGACCCCCCAAAATCAAAATATTAATTTAGGAAAAAACAAAAAGCCTGAATATAAGATGACCCTATAGGAAAAAAAGTTTTACCAGTAAATATTAATTCATGTAAATATATTTTTTAAATTTCCTTTTATTTGCCAACCTGCCCCCCCCCAGTTATGCCACTCTGCCCCCAGAAATGCTTTATACCCCCCCTATTTGCCACTCTGCCCCATGATATGCCTTATACCCCTATATGCCACTCTGGCATATAGGGGGTTAAAAGGCATATCATGGGGCTGAGTGGCATATAGGGGGTTAAAATGCATTTCTGGAGGTATATATGCATATCATGGGGCTGAGTGGCATATAGGGGGTTAAAATGCATTTCTGGAGGTCCAGAAATGCATTTTAACCCCCTATATGCCACTCAGCCCCATGATATGCCTTTTAACCCAGCATGTACTGGCTGCCTTGGCTTGATAGGAGTGTGATTGCTGCAATCACACTCCTATCAAGCCAAGGCAGCCAGTACATGCTGGAACCTGGGGATGATAGTAGTGGGATTACAGCCTCCCTATGCCATGCTACAACCCCCACCCCCCTTACACATCCATGCTATCACACACAAACACACATTCACAAACATTTAAATACTCATTCATTCCATTAATCACACATACTTCACACATTAATCACACATACTTACCCAAAAACCCTCCCCCACCCCCTTACCTGAACTGCAGATCTCTCACTCGAAGACTTCTGCAGGGGACCGGCTGTACCAGCAACTTCTCTGGCCCCGCCCCCAGAGGAGGGAGGGGGAGATAGAGTTCTGTGAGGAAGCTACAAGCTTCCTGTCCTCCTGCTTCTAACGGAAGAGACGCTGCTCGCGACCGGTAAGCAGCATGGCCCCAGCCATTTTTTTGGGGTCTGATTAGAAGACGACCCCGATTATAAGACGAGGGGTATTTTTCAGAGCATTTGCTCTGGAAAAAACCTCGTCTTATAATCGAGCAAATACGGTACCCTAGGGTGTCTAGTTTTCAACAACAATATGGTTTAAGGATGTAAATTAAACTGGCCAGTTTCAAAGATGGCCCAAATAGGACATGGGTACATAATGGCGAGATGTCACAATTCCAAACTGAATAATAAGCATCTTCCAAATGTGGCCTTTTACCCCCAAACAACCTTATAAGCCTATGTGGTGTCACCGTGCTCGGGACACATTGCTGAACATATATTGGGGTGTTTGGTAGTGACATTTACCAGGAACTGTGAATTCATACCTTAAGTACAATGTGTGTGTGTGTGGGGAAAAAATACTTCCACAAACTTTGACCAAGGCTATCGGTTGAATAAGCACCTGGAAATTGTCAAAATACCACCATTTAAAATACCTTGGGTGTCTAGTTTTTAAAAATATGTATTTGATTGGGATACATTTATAATGGCAGGTTTCAAAGAAGCCACTAATAGGGCATGGGTGCAAGATGACCAGGTGTCAACATTCCAAATTGAAAAACTGTAATGAACACCTGAAATTATTAAAAAATATAAGTAATTTTATTTATTATAGATTTGATTTTAAAATCAGATTGAAGGATCCGCGAATGGACAAATCCGAAGGTGCTGACATATTGCCCAAAGTTCACCATAAGCCAATGACAGCGCTTCTGGTGACTACCTCTCTCCCATTGGAGTATCCGAGACGGCAGAGAGTATTGTTTTGTTGTTATATTGTTCTAATAATGGCTATGACCATTGTTAAAGCAAGGCTTGCGTCTTGTGAAGCCTAGATGATGTGGATTTAGAAGAGCAGGGAACGTTTGCATTCTCTTTACAGGAATCCTATTTAATATTTAGGTGTCTTGATTCACAAGGAAACAGAAAACAAACTGGACCCCGTGCAAATTGTGACTAAAAATGCACCACGTGAAGATACAAATAAAGTTTTACTTTATATATATTTTAATATTGTTGATCAAATGTACTCAATAAAAAGAGAATAAATGGCTAAACTCACAAAGACAGCTCCGGTTATAAACGTGGGGCTGTATGTAAAGGTTTTTAACCCCTTCAGTCCCCTATGGACGTACCTGTACGTCTATAAAAGGCATCTCAAGAAACCCTTATGGACTACCGGTACGTCCTGACCTTCTTGCAGAGGCAGGGCTACACGGGAGATCAGGCTGTCCCTGGGCTCCCCTCTGTCAGCAGAAGTCAGCGATCTCCTGTAACAACTGCTGGCGATAACGCCAGAAAACTGGCATTAATAACATGTTCAAGAGATCCCTAAGTGGACCTCTAGCCATACTGCACTGATAACAATGCAAATGTAAACACAACATGTAAAAGGTATAACGCCTCTGCCCCCGTTCACAACGCACAAACCCGTTGAGCCATAAGTATAACAAATACTACCTTATAGGGTACTATATGTAAGGGATGGATATGGGCCTCTAGAAAGAAAGGGGAAAAAAACTAAGGATGCGGGGTATTTCCGTAATAACCAGATGCAGCTAAACAATTTTGGCTGGTTTTCTCTGCCGTAACACATACCCTATGCAAAAAAAATCTAAGCAACACAGAAGTGTTGGTGGGGGGAAAAAGCGCAGGAAGTGAAGCATGCAATAGCACACAGTTTAGAACTGCAGGTCAGTATTGCAACATTTTTTATTTGTAGGTATGTACCTAGTTTTTAAGTAGTCTGTGTCCTGTTTCAAATAGGATGTCGATCAAGAAACCGGAGAGGATCTGAATCCAAATAGACGAAGGAACCTCATGACAGAAAATGATGAGGCATCAATGAGGAATCCTGACAGACCTAGCCACCTTTCCTTGGTAAATGCCCCTGAAGTTGAAGATGATACTTTGGAAAGAAAACGCCTGACGAAAATCTCTGATCCTGAAAAATGGGAAATTAAGCAGGTATAGTTTATCTTTTTTAAATATAACCTTTTATACACGTAAACGACATTTTAAACACAATATACAAAATTTTTTAACTATGTTCAAATTAATCATTGTATAATGGCATTGTGGTCAGGCTGTACACAAGGCATGTTTGGGATGATTAGCAAATAAAATACTGCTGAAGGATATCTATAACTTGTTCCCTTGCAATATTTAGTCGTTTTGACTAGATTGACAATGTATCTAACATACTTATAATTGTCAATAAAGAAACACCTAGTCAATATATCAGAGTTCCAGTTGGTCAAAAGTTTGTCTTTTTTTTTTTTATTGCTTGGGGTAGCCTTCCACAATCTTCTTGCAGTACTGGAAATTTTACCCATTACTTCTGACAGAACTGGTGTAACTTAGTCAGGTTTAGGGCTGCAACAACTAATCAATAAAATCGATAATCAATAATAAAAAGTGTTGCCAACAAACTTCATTATCGATTAGTTGAATCGATTTTTATCGATTATAAAATGAGGGTTTTTTCAGAGCAAACGCTCTGAAAAATACCCCTCGTTTTAAATCAGTTTGTGAATCACAGCAGCAGTTGCTACTTACCAGTTCTTCCCTGCAGTCACTCTGACAATTGGCCCCACCCCTTTCTTTCTCCCTGCAGTCAAACTGCGGATTGGTCCCGCCCATTTCCTATAGCGTCCACATGGCTCAGGAACTCATCTGAGTATAAAATTAATATTTGGGCTGCTGAAAGTTAGGGGAGGTGGGGATTAATTTAGAGGCAGTTATAGTTAATGGGGTGTTTAGGGTTAATTTAGGGGCAGTTGTGGTTGATGGGGGTCTTCAGGGCTAATTTAGGGGCAGTTGTGGTTGGGATATTTTAGGGGTAATTTAGGGACAATTGTGGTTGATGGGGTCTTCAGGGTTTTATGCTGAGGGCTGAGCGTTAATTTAATTAATAAGGTTAACTTAAGGTGCAGTTAGAGGTAAAGGAGGGCAAACTGAGGGGAATCTAAATCCTGGGGGCAGTGAAGATTAATCCTTTATTTATAAAAGTATTCTGTCTGTGAACGAGTCTGCAAATCTATGAGTGCACCATGGCATATCAGGAGGCTATACGGCATACCTGGGGAGGACGGAGTGACATATCTGGGGGTATAAGGCATATAGGGCAAATAAGGCATATGTGGGGAGGGCAGAGTGGCATGTCTGGGGGTATGTGGCAAATCTGGGAGGCAGTGTGGCAAACCTCGGCTCAAATGTGCATAACTGGGAAATAAAAACAAGAAATGCATTTTCATCAGTTTTTTTTTATTCTGCCGTTTGTTTTTAACATCCTACGTTGCTTTATTAAATTTTAAATAAATAAAAAATGTACATTTTTTTTATCAGATTAATTGATTAATCGAAAAAATTATCGGCCAACTAATCGATTATGAACATAATCGTTAGTTGCAGCCATAGTCAGGTTTGTGGTCGTGCTTGCTCTGATATGGGCAAACAATTCAATTTGTTTAACCCTTTTGTGACAATGGCTGATTTAAATTTTTTGTACCATTTGTGATGGCTATTTGAGTGGTGCTCGTTTTTAACTCATTTTCTTCTTTCCCATTTACTAAACCCAAACAAGTTATATATTACATAGTTACATAGGCTGAAAAAAGGCATGCGTCCATCATGTTCAGCCTTTCCCATATCTGTTGATTTCTTGCTGTTGATCAAAAGAAGGCAAAAAAACCCCAGTTGTGGCTCTTTCCAATTTGGCACAAACTAGGGGGGGAGGGAAATCCTTTCTTGAACCCCGGAATGGCAGTCAGATCTCTCCTTGGATCAAGAAGCTGTTTCCCCATAATTAAAAAATTATATCCCTGAATATTATGTATTTGCAAATATTCATCCAATTGTTGTTAAAATGTCTGTACAGACTCTGATAAAACTACCTCTGCAGGCAGAGAATTCCACATCCTTATTGTCCTTACTGTAAAAAACCCTTTCCTCTGCCTTAAACTAAATCTCCTTTCTTTCAGTCTAAATGCTTGACCACGTGTCCTATGCATAGTCCTGTTTATGAATAGATTTCCACACAGTGGTTTGTATTGGCCCCAAATACCGTATTTACTCGATTATAAGACGACCCCCCAAAATCTGAATATTAATTTAGAAAAAAAAGAAAGCCTGAATATAAGACGACCCTATAGGAAAAAGTTTTACCAGTAAATGTTAATTCATGTAAACTATGTAAACTTTTTTTTTTAATAAAAGCTATGATTGAGAAAAATATTATGTTTTTATTTCCTGTTATTTTCCAACCTGCCCCCCAGTTATGCACATCTGCCCCAGGCTTGCCACTCTGCCCCAGAAATGCCTTCTACCCCCTATATGCCACTGTGCCCCATGCTATGCTTTTTAACCCTCTAAATGCCACTGTGCCCCATGATATGCCTTTTAACCCTCTATATGCCACAGTGCCCCATGATATGCCTTTTGACCCCCTATGTGCCACTCTTGTCTCCAGAAATGCCTTATACCCCTATATGCCACTCTGACATTTAGGGGGTTAAAAGGCATATTATGGGGCAGAGTGGCATATAGGGAGGTATAAGGCATTTCAGGAGGCAGAGTGGCCTATAGAGGGTTAAAAGGCATTTCTGGATTTAACACTCCCCCGCCCCCCCCCCCCAAACTTACTGGTGCCTCTGACTCCCTGGCGTGTAGTTGGGGCAGCAGGTAGACGTCTACGCGATTCACTGCCATTTAGGGTGTAAGTTGCTTGTGCATTCCTTACCCCAAAGTGCATAACTTTGCATTTATCTACATTAAATTTAATCTGCCATTTGTGTGCCCCCAGTCTTTCTAAATCCCTCTGCAGCAAAGTAATATCCTGGTCACATTATATTACTTTACAGAGTTTAGTGTCTTCTGCAAACACGTAAACATGACTTTCAACGCCTATTGCAAGGTCATTTATAAATATGTTGAATATATTCTTTGTGTCAGGACAAAAGGGGGCTTTCTTTAGATGTCATTATTTTCCGACTTTTATTGAAAAATATTTTACTCATCTATAAAAACGAATGGAAAAAAAACTGCTAAATGGATTCTATTTGTCATGAGTTAAGAAATACCCAATGTGGTTTATTTATTTATTTATTTTTTTGCTCTTTTTTTTTCTCCACGTTATGGGTCTGTAGAAAGCACCTTTAAATCCCGGGATATATAACCTTCACCCGTCTGGCTTTCCTTTAACTGCTACAGATTCCTCGTCGTATGAAACTCCACTTACACCAGTGGGTTAAAACAATGGGTTTATTAAAATAACAAATACATATATATGAGTATATAGAGAAGCGTCTGAAATACAAGGCTCTATGACTCTAACTATACTATGCTAGTGACTCTATGTGTGCATGTAAGGATGGGGTGTCTCTGTCACCTTGATGTTATCCTTCCTTCTTTCTTTCTGGTTCTCTCTTCTCTCTGTCTTTGTTGCTCACACCTTTATAGCCACCATGCCCAAACAGTCCCAGCCAATCATCTTCTTAGTTTGTGTCCACTCATCCTTAGGAAGGCACAATCTTGTACCTGCACCAGCTGCCTGTAGAGACTGCTCTTGTCCATGAAGTTAGATTGCTCCCCACAGTGAAGTTGATGGTCCTCAGGGCAAATTCAGGGTGGGTCTCTGAATTTTGATATTGTCTCCTGTAATCCTTTTGTTTTAGGAGATTGTAGATTGTATCTCCTGTTTATTGTTCCCACCTGGTAGAGCGATACCCCTTTGATGTATTGTGAGTTCCTGGACATTTGGGTTTCGCCACTAGTGTAATTCCTTGAAACTGGTTTACTCAAGAGGAATCCCATTGTGTTGGGAGCCAACTGTTGTCCTTGGAGATTAATAGTTGACTTATATTTATTACAGGGTCAAAATAATTACAAGTAACGTTTTGCTATTTCAAAATCATTTTTTCCAAATCTGGTAATTCTGCCCCCATGTGCTAATTGGGACATCTTTGAAGCCATCCAATGCAATTTACTGCATCAGACCATATTGTTTTGAACACTAGAGCCCAGGTTATTTCAAATGTCCTGATGAAAGTCCAATAAACAGACTGAAACGTTGATTGGAAAACTGGAGTTTCTCGAGTGATTATTTAAAGAAGTCCCTGGAGTGCCGGTAACTATTTTTGGATGTTATATAATTTGCTGTTGCAGCTACTTGGCACCGGGCAAAGAAAGTGGTGATTGGAGTGCAATTGTTAATTTTGGACTTTATATATACCATGATTTAGTATGGAAAAAAATATCTAAAAATGTGGGAAAAATTAGGAAAAAAAATATTTTCAGTTTCACCTATAAAAACTATATATAACCAGTGCAAATGGGGGGGGCTCCAAAAGTATATTTAGGTATGTGTCCTGGTCCCCAGATATGCCTGGTATTTACATTTCTTTTGGTAATATGAATGACGCACATCGCTGTTTCTAAACTAGATTTTTTTTAAATGTGATATGCTGGGAGTTGCGCCCCAGTAGCAGCCAGAAAAAGAAAAACTGCTGAACAAAAGTACCGTATTTGCTCGATTATAAGACAAGGTTTTTTCAGAGCAAATGCGTAGTCTTATATGCAAGGTCATCTTCTAATCAGACCTCAAATAGAGGTCCGACTACAAGACAAAGATCCAGATCCCTGGCAGTGCTGCCAGGGACCTGGGTCCTCCTCTCCGGCAGCCGGTGGAGGTCTTTGTGATGCGTGCAGACAACCTCTGCTGCTCCCGACACTTCCTCTGGGGATTCTATGACTGAGCGCCGGCACATGACCTTCCAGCAGCAGAGATTGTCTGTGCGCATCGCCCACCGGCTGCCCCCACTACACACCAAGGCATCTGAAGCACTGGGAGAAGTCTAGGGATGCACTGGTAATTTGGGGAGGGGTAAGAGTGGTATATGGCTTTTGGGAGGCAGTGGCATATGGGGGGTTAAAAAGAATATCAGGGAGGCAGAGTGGCATATAGGGGGTTAAAAAGAATACCGGGGAGGCAGAGTGGCATATGTGGGGTTAAAAAGAATATCGGGCAGGCAGTCGTATATAGGGGGGTTAAAAGGCATATCTGGTAGGCAGAGTGGCATATAGGGGTATAAGGCATATCTAGGGGCAGAGTAGCAAATAGGGGGTACAAGGCATTTCTGGGGGCAGAGCGGCATATAAGGGGGTATAAGGCATATCTGGGGGGCAGATGTGCACAACGGGGCAGGTTGGCAAATAAAAGGAAATTAATAACAAAAAATGCATTATCAATCAATTTTTATTACATTTGAAAAAATAGATTACATGTGAATTAATATTTACTAGTAAAACTTTTTCCTTATAGGGTAGTCTTATATTCAGGCTTTTTCTTTTTTCCCTAAATTAATATTCAAACTTTGGGGGGTTCGCCTTATAATCAAGCAAATACGGTATATATTTTTTGAAAGTTGACATCCCAAAGTATTTTACTAGGGGCATTTTAACACTTGATTTAACCATTTTAGTGCCAGTCTGTCCTAAACATTGCAGTAAAATTTCATTTTTTTTTCATTTTTAACAAATGTAGATGTTATTTTCCTCCCAGGCTGCCATAAACAGACTGGCATAACTGGGGGCAAATCTGGTGCCCATGGCTGTCCCTCTCTTTTGCAAAGAGAATTCTACCTGAAACCAAAAATTATTATGTTTCAAAATAAGATCAATTCCCTCAATAATATATTCTGTTTGCTGACTAGTAATTACATTGTCTTTTTCTAACATAGGTTGTGCAGCTGTCAAACATTTCCGATGATCTATTATGGTGTACAGGCTAACGTCACGTCACCACAGTGTAATCTGATTTCCACGATATATCTTGTAGAGCTCTTAACACATCCCCTGAGTCTTTTAGATAGGATCTCTGTCGTCGAACTATGGGCTGTAATAGATGATCAATGTATTCCGACAGCCTAGAGGTCAGAGATCCAACTCATGAGACTATCGGTCTCCCCGGTAGATTGCACCTATCTTTGTGAATCTTTGGAAATAGATATAGCACTGGGGTGCATGGATTTGAGATTAAGAGGTAGCTATATTCCTGTTTGGTCAGGATGCCCATCAAAAGACTCTTATCTAAATATTTAACCAAAAACTTTTTATATTCATTTAGGGCAGGGCTTGACAAATTTGTTGTGAATCTAGGCGCCAGGTAAAAAAGTTAGGAGCCAGGATTTTTTTAAACTAACAGTTGGTTAGGAGTGATCTGGAAGCACCCTGGACTTTCAGGTCAGTGCTGTTTTTTTTTTTTTTTTATTAATTTTTTTTTTTAACTCTTTCGATGCTGATGTTCCATTGGAGCACAGCATTGACTGATATTTAGTCCACACAAGCTTGTGGGGACAAATGTTAACCCCTGCAATGCCACGAATGTCATACACAATTGTGGCACTGAAGGGGTTAACGCTGCACTGTCGCTCTCAGGGAGCGATCAGGCAGCAGGGGGGTGTTGGGGCTGGTCTCCACACTCATGGGGACACCAAAGAACCCTCTCCCCCTGTCCCTGAAGCTGCCTCTCCCCTGTCCCTGAAGCTGCCTCTGGCAGCTGGGACTCAATTGCTGGTCTATAGACCAGCCATTGCAGGGGGGACTCTTTGATGACTGCTGTAGGCTTCCATGCCTACAGGAATCATCAAAGGGCTTGTGGGGGCTCGTTTTTGCTGTTGCTGGTCTGCCTGGGCTTCCAGGCAGACCACCAGCAGCAGAGCCCCTTACAAAATGGGAATTAACCCCTAAATGCCGCGATCGCGGCATTGAAGGGGTTAATGCTGCACTGTCGCTCTCATGGAGCGATCAGGCAGCTGGGGGGTGTTGTGTCAGGTCCCTACACTTGTGTGAGGACCCAATCAACACACAACCCCCTTCCCTGAAGCTGCCTGTGGCAGCTGAAAACGCGATTGCTGGTTTTGCAGCAACCGCGTTTTCAGCCTACAGGCTCACTCCGTGGGAGTGATCTCAGGCTCGGGGGCGGGCTCTGTGTGGCTGTGCTGTCTGCCCAGACTCCTGGGCAGACAGCAGCAGCAGCGCCCCCGTGTGGTGACTCAGCCTCTTACATACACAATTTTTTCTGGATGTAAGAGGCTGACAAAACCTAGGCGCCAGGACAAAATTCTCTGTCGCCATGGCGACCTGGCGCCTGGGATTTGTCGAGCCCTGATTTAGGGGGTTTTCACTCGATCAATATATACCTCTGTATCATTTAATTGTTTATAGGCTTCATTTAGGTATTGTTCTTTGGGGAGAACCTTATCTGCAGGTTAGATGACTATGTCCTTATCATTCTCTTAATCCTCAAGGACCTCCCTTTCCTTTTTTATTTGAGATACGTCCATACCTGTATGTCCATAGGGGACTGAAGGGGTTAACATAAATACCATATAATGTACATTATTGAAAGGTCAAGATGTTTTTGTTAATTGAGATTGTTATATTTTCTTTGTGCAGATGATTGCAGCGAATGTGCTCTCTAAAGAGGAATTTCCTGATTTTGATGAAGAGACAGGGATTCTTCCAAAAGTGGATGATGAGGAAGGTTTGTATTGTGCAGTATCAAAGAATACAAATTTATTGAAACAGCCCCAAATACAAGAGGTCACATCCGTGTTCATTTAGTAAATAAAATATTCAGTGTGTTGCAAGGGCTTTTCAGTTGGTTTTCAATTATTTGATCTCTTGGAACGTTTTGATGGTTGAAACGTTATGTTTCAGAACAATATGTCAGAACAATGGGTTCTGTGGCAAGTATGTATGTACTCCCTTGCACTTAGTTCAATGACCTATTATGCCATGTTGGATATTGCAAAAATGTGGATGCACTTATGCATAGCCATCACTGTTAACTATTTAAAAAATTTGTCAGAGTAATGTTGTGTGGCATGATTTTTTTTTTTTTTTCAAATTTGTATTGTGTTTGATGACTTTAATTGTGTTTTACCATTTGCAGTGACGCAAAACTATTTCCTATGTCATTTCGTTTGCTCAGAATATTATACTTGTCAATTTATTAAATAGATGAGGATCTTGAAATTGAATTGGTAGAAGAAGAGCCTCCATTTCTCAGAGGGCACACAAAACAAAGCATGGACATGAGCCCGATTAAAATAGTGAAGGTAATTGCATTGTTATGAAATGAAAGTAAGCGGTTATATGAATAGTGTGATCGATGTGATGGCAATATTAAAAGAAGTGAGCATATAGTGCATCTTTTTGTAATGGAAATAGGGCTTTACCCTATGAATGCATTAAAGCACACTCGTACAGTAAAACACCTTCACTTTATCATCACACTTCCACACCTCACACTCTTGCCTTGCCTGGAGATCTTGTTTATGACTGTTCACACAATGTGTAGGCAGCCATGATATCACTGTGGGGGTCACATGACATTGTGTTACATGGGCTCATGTGTTTCTACCTCTGCAAGGGTTTTGGACCCCCAGGGTTAGCCCCTCTCTCACCTCTTATCCTGTTGGTTGCCACAAGGGTCAGAGGGAGACTAGAGGGAGCAGGTCAGGGCACCAATGGAAGGAAGGGGGATGGAAGAACCAGAAGGGACCATTCAGAGCACAGGAACACTGGCGGGTGCATCAGAGCAGTGTGGGGCTCTGTGCAGCTAGTCCGCTTATAGCACTAGCTTTGAGAGTGTTCCAAGGAGGTCTTACAAGATCCCACGAGCACATGTGCAGAAAACGCTTTCATTGATTTCATAGATTTTCTGCCAGACTTATGTAGAAGGCATTTTGCTGCAGCTTCTCCTAAAGAAGGTCTTATGTTTAGTTAGTGCATATTAAAGTACGTACTTGAGCATTTTAAGGTTTGAGTCTTTACAGCAGAAATAATTAGGGATATACCAATATATCAGTGAAATATATATCGGTTGAAAAGGGCATTATCAGTAAAATGTTATTAAAAGTAACACAACTAAATTGGACAGAAAAAATCGATAACAATATTTAATATATATATATATATGATTAACAGCAATCACACTCCTATCATGCCCAGGCAACCAGTATATTTTCTTTTGATACCATAGTTAGATAATTAGCTGAACATTTAGGATGAGAAATTTAGTAAAAACTAGGGAAAATTTTTTAAAAAATCCTAATTTTTTAATATATTTTCCCCTCTGACTCCTCACAAAATTAGGTAAAGTGATGGAAAAAACAGGTGTCCTGATTTCAGAAATACCTCATTTATATAGAATTTCCATACTTTCCCACCACTTAAAGGAAACATGCTATAAGGTGTACATTATTCTTTACAAAGCCGTAGAATGTTTACATTAGGTATGATGGGATTGCAACTCGAATTTTAAACAAATAAACCAAATACACACAAAAGTGTGTATTATAAGACGACCCTGATTATAAGACGACTCCCCCCAAAATCTAAATATTAATTTAGGAGAAAAAGCCTGAATATAAGACTACCCTATAGGAAAAAAGTTTTACTAGTAAATATTCATGTAAACTATTTTTTCATATTTAATAAAAGCTATGATTGAGAAAAATATATATTTTTTTTATTTCCTTTTATTTGCCAACCTGCCCCCCCCAGTTATGCACATCTGCCCCCAGGCTTGCCACTCTGCCCCCAGAAATGCCTTATACCCCCCTATATTACACATCTGTGCCTCATGATATGCCTTATACTCCTATATGGCAATCTGGCATATAGGGGGTTAAAAGGCATATCATGGGGCAGAGTGGGGCTGGCGGAAGTGCCGGCAACGGAGGTTGTCTACATGCATCGCGTAGACGTCCACGGCTCCCGGAGAGTAGGATCCAGCTCCCCTGCAGCGCTGCGGGGGATCTGGATCCTAACCTGCTGCTTGCCCGCAGCAGGGCTAAATGAAAAAGAAAAAAAAAACACGCGCTGCATGTCCTGGGCGTCAGGCGATGCGAATTAGACATCCCTGTGCTAAACCCCAATTATAGGCCGCACTCCCACTTTAAGACTTTAAAAGTGCGGCCTATATTCGGGCAAATGCGGACCTGCAGGTGGCTGTATTTTCTAACTTAAAAATATAAAATTTTAAATTTGTCATCCACAGAATCCTGATGGATCCCTCTCTCAGGCTGCCATGATGCAGAGTGCGCTAGCTAAGGAACGAAGAGAAATGAAGCAAGCACAGCGGGAAGCAGAGATGGACTCCATTCCTATGGGGCTAAACAAGCACTGGGTTGATCCACTACCTGATGGTCTGTCTGCCGCTTTCTGCTACTTTTTGTATTCAAGGCATTATTAGTGATGCTGTTCCATAATGATGATTTAACAAGCCCTTTTAAACCATTATTTGCATAATACCACATCAGTCATTTTATTTTTTACCTGTATACATGGGGATATTGTATATTGAAATATTACTGCAAATAAGTATACTATGGTGTTACTGTGGACATGAAATTATTTTTATAATGTGTTTGGAGTTGCTTAATTTAAAACATTAGCAGTATCAGTTTAGCTGATGTAGCACTTGAGTCTTGTCTCTTTAGTTGACTTAATCATTTAGAGATGACAGGGATTTGGTAAAGCAATCACATTATATTCTTTGTAAGTATGATAATCAATGTGTTTGTTTTATTCGTTGTTGGTAGTACTCGCTAACGTTCCCTTCACTGATGTTTTGGTCCAATGTCAGATTTACTTTTTGACCGCTAGGCGTCGCTATTATAGAAAACAATATTTTAAAGCTTGTGGTTCAATGTTGGATTTCCTAGTGAACGATAGATGTCGCTATTAGAAGAGAGAATTATTAGTACAGAGTGATTCTGAATGTGATTTTAGTGATGAAGATGATTCTAAAAAAAAAAAAAGTTTCATACATTGAAAAAATATTGAGACTAACATAATATATGGTTTTAGATTTTTATTTTTAGTATTTGTTATTTTTTAGTTATAAGAAAATATAACTGTTTTGTATAAAAATTTAAAGTATGTGGGGTTTTTTCTGAAATTTTCTTTTTTCCTGCTTGGCGCACTTAGTGAAAACTTATTGGACCCCAAGGTATTAAAGTACATGCTAAAGGCAGCCAAACATTGCATTAAACTTGTTACAACTGTGGTACTCTGCAGATGTGGCACAAAGTAGAAGGTAGTGTTTAGGAACTATAAGGAGACTCGGAATGAGGAAGATAAGAGCACACACGATGAGAAAGTTGCCAAGTTAAAAAAATATAATGAAACCATTTTCAGATATAAAAATAGGTAAACATTGTTGAATGTCTGGATGTTATTGGTTTGTCAGAAACTGCATGGGTATACTGCAGGGAGATCTTGTCAAACGAATTAAATTTATTTTTTATAACAAAAATAGACCAGGGAGGAGCAGTATTGTAGGGCTGCAACTAACAATTATTTTCATAATCTATTAGTTGGCCGATTTTTATTTTTTCGATTAATCGGATAAAAAAAAAAATATAATTTAATAAAGCAACGTAGGATGTTAAAAACAAACGGCAGAATAAAAAAACTTAATAAAAAGTATAAATGCATTTCTTGTTTTTATTTCCCAACCTGCCCCCCAGTTATGCACATTTGAGCCCAGACATGCCACACTGACTCCCCACATATGCCACTCCGCCCTCCTCACATATGCCTTATATACCCTATATGCCTTATATACCCCCAGATATGTCACTCCATCCTCTCCGGGTATGCTGTATACCCCGATATGCCATAGTGCACTCATAGATTTGCAGACTCGTTCAGACACAATACTTTTATAAATAAATACAGGGTTAATCTTCACTGCCCCCAGGATTTAGATTTCCCTCAGTTTGTCCCCCTTTATCTCTAACTGCACCTTAAGTTAACCTTATTAAATTTAATTAAATTAACCCTCAGTCCTCAGCATTAAATTAATCTGGAAGAGAAGACCCCGTCAACCACAACTGCCCCTAAATTAACCCTAAACCCCATTAACTATAAATGCCCCTAAAGTAACCCTAAACACCCCATCAACTATAACTCCCCCTAAATTAACCCCCTAACTTTCAGCAGCACAAATATTAATTTTATACTCACTGTTAGATGAGTTTCTGAGCCATGTGGATGCTATATGAAATGGGCGGGACCAATCGGGAGTCCCTCCTTGCAGCCAATTGGCAGTGACTGCAGGGACTGTAAGTAGTAACTGCTGGGAGTCACAAACGGATTATAAAATGAGGGGTATTTTTCAGAGCATTTGCTCTGGAAAAAAACCTTCATTTTATAATCGATAAAAATCCATTCAACTAACCGATAATGAAATTCGATTTTCATTATCGATTTTTATCGATTTTATCTATTAGTTGCTGCAGCCCTACAGTTTGTTTTTTTTTTTTTTTAAAAACCTTTATTACTGCACATTTTATTTGTTTGTATCCCCAACTCAAAAGTATAATACAAAATTTTGACAGATGCAGTGTAGAGTCCAGGTATGAGAGATACCTATATGTTAATGCTCATAGTCTGAAAATGTTTCACTTTAATTAATGTGTTTTTTCACCAAGTGGGGGAAAAAAGTAAAACTTTTGGTTAGCCCATTTCCATTAAGCATTGATGATTAATCTCATTACGCATTCTTACCCAAGAAATTTCTACAACCTCTTTCCAATTCTTTGAAACGGCTACTTTCATTGCCGGAAAGAATTGAATAGCTAGTAATCTATTTTGTATAGTGTCCCATGTCATAGTTATATAGGCTGAAAAAAGACATGCGTCCATCAAGTTCAGCCTTTCCTATATCTGTTAATTTGTTGCTGTTGATCCAAAAGAAGGCAAAAAACCCCGGTTTCGCTCTTTCCAATTTTGCACTAACCAGGGAAAAAAATTCCTTCTTGACCCCAAAATGGCAGTCAGATTTCTCCTTGGATCAATAAGCTGTTTCCCCATAATCAAAGATTATATCCCGGAATATTGTTTTTCCAGTTATCCATCCAGTTGCAGTTTAAACGTCTGTACAGACTCCGATAAAACTACCTCTGCAGGCAGAGAATTCCACATCCTTATTGTCCTTACTGTAAAAAAACCCTTTCCTCTGCTTTAGTCTAAATCTCCTTTCTTCCAGTCTAAACTCATGACCACGTGTCCTGTGCATAGTCCTGTTTATGAACAGATTTCCACACAATGGTTTGTATTGGCCCCGAATATATTTATATAATGTTATCATATCCCCTCTGAGGCGACGTTTTTCTAAACTAAACAGATTTAAATTAGTTAACATTTCTTCATAACTAAAGTGCTCCATTCCTTTTATTAATTTTGTAGCCAGCCTCTGCACCCTTTCTAGTGCTATGATATCCTTCTTTAGAAAAGGTGCCCAAAATTGCACAGCATATTCAAGGTGCGGCCTTACCATTGATTTATACAGAGGCAAAATTATATCTTTATTCCACGACTTGATGCCCCTTTTTATACACAACAAATACCTTACTGGCCTTAGCAACCGCAGACTGACACTGCACATTGTTGCCTAGTTTGTTGTCTATAACAATTCCCAAATCCTTCTCATTTGTCGTTACCCCTAATTCACTACCGTTTAGGGTGTAGGTTGCTTGTGCATTCACTACCCCGAAGTGCATAACTTTACATTTATCTACATTGAATTTCATCTGCTATTTGTGTGCCCAGTCCCCCAGTCTATCTAGATCCCTCTGCAGCACAGTAATATCCTGCTCGCCCTGTATAACTTTACCTAGTTTAGTGTCATCTGCAAACACAGAAACATGACTTTCAATGCCTACTGCCAGGTCATTTATAAATATGTTGAATAAAATTGGTCCCAGAACAGAACCCTGAGGGACACCACTTACCACTTTTGACCAGCTTGAAAATTTACCATTTATAACAACTCTCTGTTCTCTATCTCTAAGCCAATGTTCTACCCAAGAACAAGAATTTGCATCTAGGCCAATTTCTTTCAGTTTGAATACTAACCTATTGTGTGGAACCGTGTCAAACGCCTTGGCAAAATCCAAGTAGATTACATCCACTGCAACACCCTGATCGACACTTCTACTTACTTCTTCGTAGAATGCAATTAAATTAGTTTGACAGGACCTATGTTTCATAAAACCATGCTGATTTATGCTAATAATACTATTCTTCCCAAGGAATTCTTGAATATTATCCCTAAACAGCCCTTCAAATACTTTCCCAGCAATGGAAGTTAGGTTCACAAGTCTATAATTTCCGGGCACAGAGTTGGAACCCTTTTTGAAAATAGGAACCACATCTGCCTTCCTCCAATCCTCTGGTACAATTCCTGAAAGAAAAGAATCCCGAAAGATTAGAAACAGAGGTTCCCTTATTCCCTGACACAGCTCCTTAAGTACTCGTGGGTGAATACCGTCAGGCCCCCCGGAGCCTTGTTAACATTAATTTTCTTTAGTTGCTGCAGCACCTTGTCCTGGGCCATCCACTCACAGTTTGACTGAAAATTTTTCTCAGTGGTCCTATGTATCTCCATTGCCATAGGTTCCTCCTTAACATATACTGAGGAAAAATAGTTGTTTAAAGTTTCTGCTTTTTCCTGGTCCTCCTTAACCAACACTCCCCTCTCTGTTATTAATAAACCTACGTTTTCATTCTTTGTTTTTTTAGAATTTATGTACTTAAAGAAATTTTTGGGGTTAGTTTTGCTCTCTTTGGCAATCACCCTCTCATTTTCTAGTTTAGCCCATCTATTCACCTTTTTGCATGCTTTATTAGCTTCCTTATATCTTATATAGGATGCCTCTGATTCGTCTGATTTAAATGCTGTAAAAGCCATTTTCTTATTTTTAATTTCCTGCTTAACGACCCCACTAAGCCACATCGGTTTCAATTTGTTTCTTTTATATTTGTTTCCTAGTGGTACATACTGAGAAGTGTACCCTGCTAATATTTGTTTGAAAATACTCCATTTTTCCTCAGTATTTTTATCCCTGAAGAGTTTTTACCAGTCAATAAGTTGCAAAGCTGCCCTTATCTTATTGAAATTGGCCTTCTTAAAATTATATGTTTTAGTATTCCCCATGGGCAATTTTTTTTTGAGTATATTTCAAAAGAGACCATATTGTGATCACTATTACCCAAGTGCTCCCCCACTTGAATGTTAGACACAAGATCAACATTGTTTGTTATCACCAGATCCAAACAAGTATCCTTTTTAGTTGGTGCTTGTACCAGTTGTGACATGAAGGTGTCATTTAACAGGTTCAAAAACCTGAATCCCCTTGCAGAGCTACTAGTCCCTCTATCCCAATTTATGTCCGGGTAATTAAAATCTCCAATAATTAACGTGTTACCCAGATGTGCAGCTTTCTCAATTTGTTCTAACAGCTGCTCTTCCTCATCATTATTAACATTAGGTGGTTTATAACAGATCCCAACCAGTAGTTCTTTTCCTTTTTTTTTTTTTTTGCCCCAAGTTGATATCTACCCATAAAGCTTCCACAAATCCCTTATCACCTTCAAGATGCTTAATATTTGACTTTAGCTCGTTGCTAACATACAAGCATACTCCTCCTCCCTTCCTGCTTTTTCTGTCCTTCCTATATAATGTATAACCTTTTAAGTTAACTGCCCAGTCATGGGTCTCATCCCACCATGTTTCTGTTATGCCTATTATATCATATTGCTTAGTGTATGCTATTGCTATAGTTCTCCCATTTTGTTATTTAGGCTCCTTGCATTAGCAAGCATACATTTAATATTACCCTGAGTCTCTTGAATTTTATGAGAATTTTTATTAATACATACCTCCTCTGTTCTGATCTTGCCCCTCCCCCCATCTCCACCCCCTTGTTCTGATCTGAAGCCCCACTCCTTTCTGCACTATCTCCATTTTCAAGATCTCTGTGTCCCTTCCCCCTTCCACTAGTTTAAAAACTCCTCCAGCCTTCTAGCCATCCTCTCCCCTAGCACAACAGACCCTCTTCCGTTTAGGTGCAATCCATCACCGCTGTAAAGATTGTACCCAAGCGCAAAATCAGCCCAATGCTCTAGAAAGCCAAAACCCTCCTTCCTACACCATGACTTTAGCCACGCATTTACCTCCCTGATCTCCCGCTGCCTTTCTACTGTTGCGCGTGGTACAGGTAATATTTCTGAAAATACTACCTTGGAGGTCCTTTTCTTCAGTTTATCTCCTAATTCCCTAAAATCATTCTTTAGGACCTTCCATTTTCCACTGTCTTTGTCATTGGTACCAATATGGACCATGACAGCCGGGTCTTCCCCAGCCCCTCCCAATAATCCATCCACTCTGTCAGCAACATGCCGGACCCGAGCACCCGGGAGACAGCAAACTGTCCGGTTGAGCCTATCAGAGCGGCAGATTACCCTATCTACTCTCTTAATAATAGTCCCCTACCACCACAACCTGTCTAGCCTTTCCTACGCTCTCAACCCCACTCATACTAGAGGGGCTGTTCCCTCGGCTGTTAGAAGGAACAGCTTCCTCCAGTATAGCTACTCCTGAGCTGATGCACCCAACATCTTCACTCAAGCGGGCAAATCTGTTAGGCTGCACAAGGTCAGGACTAGCTTAAACCTTTCCTCCCCCTCTACCACCACGTGTAACTGTGACCCAGCTACATGCCTGTTCCCCAGCTGACTTATCTCCTCCCTCTTCACTACCTGCACCCACTAAACTCTGCTCAGTGAGCAGCAGACCCCTTTCAAGATTGTCTATCTCTCTCAAAGTTGCAATTTGCTTCTCCAGATCTCTAATATGAGCTTCCAGAGAAGCCACTTGCTCACACCTGCCACAGAGGTATGGACCCTGGACGGATTCATCCAGGAATGCATACATGAAACAAGATGTGCATTGAGTCAGATCATCAATCTTGCTAACTCCCATAACCATACTCATAATCAAGTATAAGAAAAAAAATAAAATAAATGAGAACCTACAAAATAAGTTAAACAAGAACCCCTGTCAAAATAAAAAGTTAAAAGTAAAAATATAAAGCAGTATAAATACAGTACCTTGTGGAACCCCTGTTTCTCTTTCCTACTCCTGTTTCTTTTTAACTCCTACTTAAAATAGCCTACTTGAAAAAGAGACTATCTCAATGCAGAAGCAACTCAAGTGAGCAAGCTCTGTGAGTTACTTGGGGCTTTATATAGATAACCCCACACAGGTGAAACTAGGTAACCACTCCCCCTCAATTAACTGAGCTGCAGCACACAGAAGAAAAATAACACCAAAAATAAAGCACCCAAAACAGATGAATGCAACCAAATAAAGCTTTTTCCACCAGTTGTACTCCTCCAAGGGAACTCCTGTTTCTTTTTAACTCCTACTTAAAATAGCCTACTTGAAAAAGAGACTCTCAATGCAGAAGCAACTCAAGTGTCAATGTGGAGCTTTATTAGGTTGTGGCATAACTGTGGTATTGGTCAGTTCTGAAATAAGTCTAAAGATTTTTTTTTTTTTTTTTCCATGTGTCAAAAACTTCTGACAAGGCCACCGTCAGAAGGAGGAATGTTTTTTGAGGTAGATAATACCACTGATTCATGAGTTTGTTGCATTTTTTGTAGGTTTAAGCTATGGGTGATTTTTCCCAACTGAGCCATGTTTCATTCCAAGTTTGTCTTTCTACATATAAATTCAAGTCTTTGCCATTGACACAATGCTGCCGCCCCTAAAGAGTCTAAAAGACTCTAGGGATTCTCTTATTATTTATCTTATTTTTTTTCTAATTGAGACAGCAGGTCAGTTTATTCCCTGTGGGATGCTTGTGTAATGCTTGGCCTGTTTCCCCCATATGCATCTGTGTTCATGTTAAACAGCCATTGATTTTATAGTGTATGTGTGAGCTGATATTAGTATTTTGTCTGTGCTGTGGATGTGTGGACAAGTCCCACATCGTTTTTGTTGGCAGGTAGAGGTACCGTTTGCTGTTTGTTTGTGAAGGATGCTCTTCACAATCCATTGTTTGAGGTTGGGAGGCTGTTTGCATCAAGATAGTGGGGGATGTGGGGATATTGTGGGAACCCTGCAATACACTCCTCCATCTTCCCAACAACAACTGAAGCCCAAGCAAACATTTGCTAAAAGGTATACAGAGTGGACCAAGAGATCTCCATAATTATCTTTTATTGTTTTCTGTATTGTTATTAATAATTTCCTGTTTCTGTACCAGAATTGCCTATTACCCTTTTATGTCTATCTGTGCTTGATAGCCTAGAAATACTGGATATGTAGCATTTTTTCACTGATTTGTTTTTATTTGGTAAAATTTATGTCATGCCGGTCACTACTTATTTGTGTTATATTTTACTTTATATCTTTCTGCTCTACTAACCCCTTATTTCCTATATCTGCCCTCTTCTTGCCCCTGTCCACTTTAACAGTATTTAACACTCTGTTACAGCCCTCAAAGCCTGCAATACACTCCTCCACCTTCCCAAAAGCAAAGCAGTTATTTTCCTGTGTTGTCCTAATATATAGGGGTGTCCAAGTTTTTTCTGCAGTGGGCCACTTCGTCAGAAATGTATGTGTGCGTGGGCCGTACTCATTTTTCACTGAGAGAAATATGGCCTTTTAGCTTTATAATGCATATTAATACAGGGTTAATTTGGCAAAATGCTGAAACAAAAAAAAACCCACGGACAATAATTATCAGCAGGGGCCCTGCCGCTTCCCTCTGTGTTGCTCAGCAGCGTCTCATGCTCCATCGAGGGGATGCAGGAGCCCAGCGGAGTCAGCGAATGCACGTCGCCTCACGTGACTCCGCTCTGTTCCTGCTCCCCTGGGCAGGTCAAGAGAAGTTCAAACAGACTGCACGCAACGCAGATGGAGACAGCACCTCTGCGTAAGTCTGCACAACGGCTGCTTTGAACTTCACAGCCGGGCAGCCGCTTTGAATGTGGTCTGCCGCACCTCGAAGTCCGGCGGGCCGCACCTCGAAGTCCGGCGGGCCGCACCTCGAAGTCCGGCGGGCCGCACCTCGAAGTCCGGCGGGCCGCACCTCGAAGTCCGGCGGGCCGCACCTCGGACGCCCCTGATATAGACAGTTAATCACCTGATCTATTTAAACATGCCAGTAGAGGGCACCAACTCTTTGGATGCCTTTATTGCCCATTAAACCATTCCAAATATTTCCACCTTCCCCAGTCCCTCAACACTAAACCTTTATATGTGAAACCTGTGTTTGCTCTGCTACTTCTGCCCCCCACATTTTCTTCCCTTTTCCTATCTCTGTCAACTAGGGCTGCAACAACTAATCGATAAAATCGATAATAATCATTGCCAACGAATTTCAATATCTATGAATCGATTTTATCGAATAAAAGATGAGGTTTAAATTTAAATACCCATAGTCTTATAATCCGGCCTCAAATAGAGGTTGTATAATAACACTAAGATCCAAATCCCCTGCAGAGCTGCAGGGGACCCAGATCCTCCTCTCCGACAGCCGGTGGGCGTCTGTGCGATGTGCGTAAACAACAATGTGGGAAATTAACATTTAATTGCCATTTTAACCTTTGTGTGTCCGTAACAAGGCCAAGCATTCAAGAGTATGTAAACTTTTGATCAGGGCCGTTTTGGAGATATCTGTTATTACGATTTAAAAATGAGCCAAACAACTGTGTCATAATAAATGGCTTTATATGATCACTAGCCTTAACCCCTTCAGTACCGGGACGTACCTGGTACTTCCTGGTTAACAGTCACCGGTAGACCGGGACGTACCAGGTACGTCTCCTCCAAAAAACGCCCCCACATCACCACAATCGCGGTGATCGTGGGGGCGCTGCTGCTGCTGTCTGCCCAGGACTCCTGGGCAGACAGCACAGCCGTTCTAAGCCCGCCCCCAAGCCTACGATCACTCCCACGGAGTGATTTTGTAGGCAGAAACAGCGATTGCAGAAAGATCTGCAATCGCGGTTTCAGCTGCCACAGGCAGCTTCAGGGAAGGGGGGGGGTGTTGAATGGGTCCCCACACAAGTGTGGGGACCTGATCCAACACCCCCCTGCTGCCTGATCGCTCCATGAGAGCGTCAGTGCAGCGTTAACCCCTTCAATACCGCGAAAGCCCAGGCAGACCAGCAACAGCAAAAACGACCCCCCAGAAGTCCTCTGATCAGTCCTGTAGGACTGATCAGAGAGACTCCTCCCCTACAATCTCCAGTCTATTGGAGATTGTGTCCCAGCTGCCAGAGGCAGCTTCAGGGACAGGGAGACAGGGTTCTTTGGTCTCCACATGAGTGTGGAGACCAGACCCCCCCCCACCCTTCCTCAGTTAACCCCTACCCCCCCTCTTCCTCAATTAACCCCTTCAATGCTGCGGTTGTGTATGACCCCCATCGCAGCATTGCAGGGGTTAATATTAGTCCCCACAAGCTTGTGGGGACTAAATATCAGTCAATGCTGTGCTTCAATGGAGCATCAGCATTGAAAGAGTTAAAAAAAAAAATGTAAAAAATAATAATAAAAAAAAAATTAACAAATAAATTTAAAAAAATTAATATAATAATAATAATAATAAAAAAAAATAACAGCACTGACCTGAAAGTCCAGGGTGCTTCCAGGTCAAATGCTGGGCTGGGCTGATCAGATCGCTCCTGGCCAATAGGAGTGATCGGATCATTATGGCAGCCCACGGATGACCCTGCTCTACAAAGAGAGAGGGGTCATCTAGGGTAATTATGAAAAAACACAAATTATTAATAAATGAAATAATCATAATTATTACCTGATCACTTGTCGGTGACATTTTAAGTCGCTGATTATTGATCGGTCTCCCTGATTGATGTCAGCGGCCTAAACCTGTCACTTACAAGTAATCTGATAAAAAAAAATATTAAAAAAAATGTAAATGCACATGTTCCAGTTTTGCCCTCATAGCTTCCTCAAAAAATGCATGAACCATGCATGTGAGGTCTTGTTGGAATCAGGGGATCTTGGTGAACAAAATGTGGTGTTTTCTTCCACTGTTGCACTTATGGTGTGCAAGAAATTCAGTGCAACATTGAAATGTATGCGTTAAAAAAGCAGTAAAATATTTTTCCCTGTGAAGTTTGGCAGACATCAGTGAAGAAATGGCTAGCTGAAAACTGTCAAAACTACCCTAGTTGAACACCTTGACTTGTCTACTGTTCATAAATATATACTTTTATGGGGTAATTTACAGCGGGGGGCTTCCAAAATGTCCCAAATGGGATATGGGCCCAGGAAACCAATTTCTGAAAATTCCAAATATGAAAACGAAAATGCGCATGTTCCAGTTTTGCCCTCATAGCTTCCTCAAAAAATGCATGAACCATGCATGTGAGGCCTTGTTGGAACCGGGGGATGTTGGTGAACACAATTTGGTGTTTTTTTCTGCAGTTGCACATATTCTATACAAAATATAATATAAAATCTAAAGCAACATTGCAACATATGCAAAAAAATATAAAAATACCTCAAAATTTGGCAGCAACTGGCGATAAAATCCCTGTTTGAAAAGTGTCAAAATGACCCTAGTTGTACACCTTGACTTATCTACTTTTCATAAACCTATAATTTTGGGGGGATAATCAGTATCTGTGACAACTATTGCAGTTATTAGACTACCATGCCAAATTTGAAAAAAATTACATTTCAAAAACGCGATGCATGCCTTGCAATATTTGCCCTATACTGGTCAAAATAGATGAAAATCCTGGCCATGTTGGGTGGTTTCCAAATCAGGACAACTTAATGAATATATTTGGGATAATTTTTTCCCATTGGTTCAATGTGTGTACAATTTGTATGTATACAAAACTGTAAAAAAATGCGTTTTTTTCATTTTTTCCCCACTTTTTCCAGTTTATTTCAAACAAAACAATGTACTACCCAGCTTAATATGGTTTCAAATGAAAGCCCTACTTGTCCTAAAAAAAACAATATATGATTTGTGTGGGTGCACCAATTGATAAGAGAGAAATTACAGTTGAAGAAAGACATGGCAAAAACACAAAAACGGCTCCGGTCCTTTAGCGACACGTTAGTATCAAAATCCCGGTCCTGAAGGGGTTAAATAAAAAAAATGTTTTTTTTTTACTTGATCAGTTTTAAAAATCAATGTAAACATTTCACAATTTCTGTCTGGGTATGCAGGGTATAAAATTTATGTGTATAGGTGTGTTACAGAATCATTGGTGTTCTTTATTTGTATTTTAGTTGATGGGAGGCAAATTGCTGCCAACATGAGGGGTATAGGAATGATGCCAAATGACATTCCAGAGTGGAAGAAACATGCTTTTGGTGGAAACAAAGCATCATATGGGAAAAAGACACAGATGTCCATCCTTGAGCAGAGAGAAAGCCTTCCTATATACAAGCTTAAGGAGCAGCTGGTCCAGGTAACAGGGTTCATAGAACACTATGAATGATTCAGCAAATACTGTAGTATATGGCCAATGTGGTGTGTGTATATATAGTTAGAACAGATGTATTAGTAGGCTAAAAGAAAAGGACTCTGCTCACTGCTATTTGCCATGCACAGTAGACGGTTTGAGCCCTAGTAGTAGATGGAATTGACTGGACCCACAATGTGACATTAGTATTTTTATATAAAGTAGTAAAATAGTGTAATCAGTATACGTATTCATGAATGAATTATTTAAATCTGAAACAAATTTTTATCGTCTTTATCAAGATAAAATGTGAAATTGACACTTCACACACTGCTTGCTTATACATTTTAAAAAGAGTTGTGACACTACATAGTTTCAGGAAAAATAATGCATAGCACGCCGCTCCTCTTCTGCTTCCCCACTCTGTGAAACCCTCCACTGGCTCCCAATTACCTTTAGAATTAAATTTAAAATCCTAGTACTAACATATAAGGCCCTCCACAACAGTGCTCCTCCATACATTTCTGCCCTCATAAGCAAATACTCTCCTACTTGATCCTTACATTCTTCCAATGGGCTAAGGCTCTCCTCCTCACTACAAGATTTCACTTGGGCTGCCCCGTATCTTTTAGCAGCAATAACCTCAACCAAACACTTTCTGTATCTGTGGATCAGACCTACATGGTAATCTGAAGGAATTTTGGACCATTCTTCTCTGAAGAACTGTTTTACTTAATGTGTATTCTTGGGCTGTCCTGTGTGAATCCACTCTTTATAAGTACCTTTTGTAACCATTTATATTGAAACAATATTTACCATTTTATAGAAACATTTCCTTTACCAAAAGGGTTGTAGATGTATGGACTTCCAGCAGACTTGGTAGAGGCCAACACAGCGATGTGTGGGAAAGGCAAATAGCATATTTTAATCCCTTAAAGACAATGGGCGGTCCCTAAACCCATTGAAAACAATGCATTTTGAGCCTGTACATGTACAGCCTTTGTCATTAAGGGGTTAAACCTAAGAGATGACCAAGAACTGATTAACATTTGGTTCTTTACAGCAAGAAAACATGGTCGGGTTAGATAGGCCGAATAGTTCTGATCTGCTGTCAGATTCTATGTTTCTGTGTTCTGTAAATAATAATGCTGTCTTATATTGATCTCATTATCATTATCTACTGTCCTAAAAATAGAGATATCAAAGTGTATAACTAAGTAGCTGTTGTTTGAACAATAAATGGAAATGTGACTGGATTAGTGAGAGCAAAACAATATTAGTACTGTATGATCATGCATAATGTTTGTCTATTAAACATCAATACCATAATTGTGTGCTTTCTTTTCCATGTACAAGGCTGTTCATGACAATCAGATCCTCATTGTTATTGGAGAGACGGGCTCTGGAAAAACCACTCAGATTACCCAATATCTGGCTGAAGCTGGCTATACAACTAGAGGGAAGATTGGCTGTACCCAACCTAGGAGAGTGGCAGCAATGTCTGTTGCTAAAAGAGTATCTGAAGAATATGGTTGCTGTCTAGGTCAGGAGGTGAGTTCAAGTAGTAAAACGTAATATGTGAAAATCTAACATAGAGGTCAAAACTCACACTGCTATTAGTTTCGTGTCTCCTTTCTTTCCTCTGTCGTACAAAGCTTAATGGACTTAATCAGCCTTTAGTTAATCACTCCCTTTGGTGGCCAATAGTTCTGGCTGCTTTGTAAGGCTTGTGGAAGAGAGGGAGAATGTGTTCCATAAGGTAAAATTCCCCTTTAAATCAAATATATCCAATATACCTACTGTAAAATATCTGCTGCTCAAATCCAGTATGACAAGTAGTCAAAACAGCTACTAATTTTCCCTGCCATCCCAGGTGACACTATGAGAGACTCCTCCTCCGTACCTGAGATAGGGCAGGACTCAGAACATTTAAAAGGCCCCTCCCCTCCTAGCACCCTCAGTGTTTTTTCCTGCCCTACATCAGGTAGGGAGGACTCGTCTCCCGTTTGTTATTTTATTTCGGCTCTAGGTTGAGCCGTTTCTCCCTAGGGCTAAGCCCCCTCGGGTGGGGGTAGTCTCTGCACCTTAGCCTGTGGCTGGTGCCGCGCTGCCCGGCGCTTACTTACCTTGGCTGTGCGGTGATCCGTCCGGCTTCCTTCCCTCAGCTCCCCGCTGCTTCCACTGCCGTTCGCTGTTCCTAGACGCCGCGGCTCGGCGTCTCAGCATTTTTAAAGATGGCGTCTCGGCTTTTTCCGGCTCGGTTCGCCAGGCATGTCCGGTATGCGTTCCAAGCCTCGTTTTCGTTTCAATTCAAAATTTTGCCGCCAGAATTGCTGCTGTTGCAGCTTGTAGCCTGATTTGGAGCTATTTAAGCGGTGTGGTGAGTTGACAATGGGTTATTATATATTTTCTGACGGTGCTGTTGCATTTTGTCTGATTATGTCTGCTCCAGATAATTCTGAGCCTCCCTCTGTTGAGGAGAGACCTAAAAAGGCTTTAACTAAATCAAAACATGCGCAGTGTTCTGGTTGTCACAGGCCTCTGCAGGATGCTAAGAAAAAGCTCTGTTCTGCCTGTCTAAAGTCCGTTGCGGATTCGGAAGCCTCTGGTGGGAGAGAGTTTTTGGCCTGGCTCAAGGAGGAGATGCAGTCCACCTTTTCGGCTTTTCGTCAATCGGTTCCTGCTCCTTCCCATCTTCCGGCAGTTCGGGAACCATCGCTCCTGGGTTACCAGCAGTTTTCTGACTCCGAGTTTGATTATCCTGAGCTGGAGGAATATTCTTCTGAGGAAGGTGAAATCCGAGAGGAAAGTTCCTATTTGTTCCCGGTGGAAGAAATTGATACTCTCATTTCTGCGGTAAAGTCTGCCATGAACTTGGAGGAAACAGCGACGCCTAAGAAGGATCACTTCTTTGCCGGCTTCTCCAAGCAGTCACCTTCTTTTCCTGTGCACCCTGCCTTATCCGACATCATTAAGCAGGAGTGGAATCATCCAGAGAGGAGGGTTAACCTGTCCAGGCGGGTGAAACGCCTCTTTCCGTTTGAGGAGGACTTTGAAAAATTTTGTGCAACTCCGCTGGTTGACACCGCGGTGATGAAAGTTTCCAGGAAGACTGCCTTGCCGCTGGAGGATGGCTCTCATTTCTCGGATCTGATGGAAAAGAAGGCTGAAGCAGCCGTTAAGAAATCTTTTGAAGCTTCCTCTGCTGCTTTTAAACCTGGCATAGCATCTGCCTCTGTGTCTCGAGCTGTTAAAATCTGGCTGTCACAGATCGAGGAAGAGGTTGCGGCTAAAACGCCTAGAGAAACTATCCTCAAGAACATTGCTGCTCTCAAATTGGCAGTGGATTTTCTCTGCGATGCCTCGGTTGAAAATGTCAGGATGTCAGCCAGGGCCTCTGCACTTTCGGTGGCGGCCAGACGGGCCTTATGGCTGAAAGCCTGGGGGGCTGACAATGCCTCAAAGAACAGACTGCTAAATATCCCTTTTAAAGGAGGGTCTCTGTTTGGCGAGGAGCTGGAGTCCCTGCTTGAGAAGACGACTGGGGATAAACATTGGATGCCTCTACGCAGAACTGCTCCCAGGAGGCGGCAGTCCTTTCGTCCATACTTTCCAGGCCAGTCCAGGGGTTATGGTTCCGGTTTCTTTCGCCCTGCAAGGGAGCATGCCTTCCGGGGCAGATTCCATCGTGAGAGAGGTAGACACGACAGGTTCGCCTTCCCCAAAGAGGCCCAGGATCCCAAGGGTTTTGCATGACTCGTCAGTCATCCCGGTGGGAGGAAGACTTCGGCATTTCATGGACTATTGGTTCCTCATCACCAAGGATTCCTGGGTGAGATCCATCATATCCCAGGGTTATCGACTGCAATTCGAAAGCAAACCTGCAGACCGGTTTTTGATCTCCCACCTTCCTCAGAACCTGGAACAGCGGGGATTCCTGCTGTCGGCTGTCCATCAATTTGTACATACAGAAGTCCTTATTCCTGTGCCCCGGCAGGAACAGGGTCAAGGAGTTTATTCTCGGGTCTTTTTGGTCCCAAAGTCACCAAAGGGGTTTCGTCTCATTATAGACCTACGTTTCCTGAACCGTCACCTTCGTTTCCTAAGGTTCAAGATGGAGACCATAAGATCAGCACTGGACTCTCTAAACCTTCAGGACTTCATGGTCTCCATAGACCTAAAGGATGCGTATCTTCATGTTCCTATGCATCCCTCCCATCATCGGTTTCTGCGGATAGCTATTCCTTGGGGTTCAGGAATCAGTCATTTTCAATTTCAAGCCCTGCCATTTGGACTGTCTCCAGCCCCCAGAGTGTTTACAAAACTCCTTGCAGTGGTGGTGGCCCATTTCAGACGTCAGGGCATTTCGGTCATCCCTTACTTAGACGATTGGCTGATTCACACGCATTCAGCGATTCTCCTTCAGTCTCACCTTTCCCGGGTGGTCCAGACGCTTCAGGATCTCGGCTGGATTCTAAATTGGGAGAAGTCCAAGTTAGTCCCTTCTCAACGATTGGAGTTCCTCGGCCTTCGCCTGGATTCCTGCGAAGGAAAAGCTTTTCTTCCTTCGAGCAAGATCAGCGGTATTTATTCCCTAACCTGCAAGGTGCTTTCTGCACGAAAAAGTCCACTAAGGCGGTGTATGTCTCTTCTCGGCAAGATGACTTCAGCAAGATATGCAGTTCCCTGGGCCCTGGCTCACATGAGGGTCCTTCAGAACCATATTCTTCATTTGATGGAACAGAACCCATTCGCCCTGGACAGACTGGTTCGTCTTCCTCCGCATGTCAAGGCATCCCTCTCCTGGTGGCTCCTACGAGATACTCTGGCCTCGGGAAGACGATGGGCCTGGTCATCCAAAGAGCTCCTGACGACGGACGCAAGCAGTACAGGCTGGGGGGCAACTTATCGGGACGACTTTGCTCAAGGTCTCTGGTCGCCTGCCACTCAGCTCCTACCCTCGAACTGCCTGGAGCTGCTGGCGGTGGAGAATGCCCTTCATCACTGGGAAAAGCATCTCTTTGGCGGCAACATCCTGCTTCGTTCCGACAATCGGGCGGTTGTCGCCTACATCAACAAGCAGGGGGGTACAAGAAGTCCTCGCCTACTGCGTCTAGCTCTCAGGATTTCCTTTTGGGCAGAATCTCGTCTCATGACTTTGTCTGCGGTTCACCTTCAGGGGGCTTTGAATTCCCAAGCCGACTTTCTAAGCAGAACTCCCGTTCTAAGCCACGAATGGGCTTTGCATCCGGCAGCCTTCCACATGATTGTCCAACGGTGGGGAATGCCCGAGATAGATCTCATGGCCTCCAGGGACAATGCTCAAGTTCCGGCGTTCTTTTCTCTCAATCCTCGGGACCAGCCTTTGGCGGTGGATGCCTTCGCTCAGACTTGGAGTTTCAACCTCGCCTATGTTTTCCCTCCATTGCCTCTGATATCCAAGGTTCTTCAAAAGATCAAGTTCGACCGGGCATCAGTTATACTGGTTGCCCCGGACTGGCCCAGACGTGTATGGTACGCGGGCCTAGTCTCACTCAGCCACGCACCACCCCTACGGCTCCCGGCCTGGGAAAACCTGCTTCACCAGGGTCAGTTCCTTCATCCAAATCCTGCGGTATTTCAGCTGACGGCTTGGAGGTTGAACGGAGGATTCTGAGGTCTCGAGGCTTCTCTGAGTCGGTTACGGAAACTCTTCTGCGCAGTCGTAAGAAGGTCACATCCATCAGATACATTAAAGTGTGGAAGAAGTTTTGTAGCTGGTGTGGATCCAGGAAAATTCTTCCTTCAGAGTGTTCTCCAGCTGCTATTCTGGAATTTTTGCAGACGGGGTTTGACCATGGACTTCAGCCTTCTACCATCAAGGTTCAGATTGCTGCCATTAGTGCTTTACTTGGCGTTGATTTGAGTTCTGTTCCAATCATCAGGCGTTTCTCCAAGGCTATGGTGCGTATTCGTCCTCGCCCTGTCTCCAAGATGGTTCCCTGGGACCTGAACCTGGTCCTTCGCAGGCTCATGTTGCCACCTTTTGAGCCTCTTCAATCAGTGTCCCTACACCTGTTGTCTCTGAAGACGGCCTTCCTGGTGGCCATTACCTCTGCGAGGCGTATCAGTGAACTCCAGGCCCTTTCTATGAAAGAACCGTTTCTACGTTTTTTTCCGGATAAGGTCATCCTCGCCTTGCCCCCGGAATTCTCACCCAAAGTACAGACGGCGTTTCACAGGGACCAAGAAATTGTGTTGCCTACGTTCTTCTCGTCCCCTCAATCGGCGGAAGAAGAAGCGCTCCATACGTTGGACTTAAAAAGATGTCTTTCTATTTATCTGGAACGCACACAGCCTGTGCGCAAATCATCTAGTTTGTTTGTAGCCTCTTCTGGTCCCAGTAGAGGTCTTGGCTTTTCTAAGCGTACGGTGGCGAAATGGATTGTGTCTACTATCTGTTTAGCTTACACAGCAGCTGGCGGGGTTCCCCCTCCGGGGATTCGTGCCCACTCTACCCGCGCAGTTTCCACTTCATGGGCTGAACGATGTCTTGTCTCGCCTGAACACATCTGTAAAACAGCTACGTGGGGATCTCTAAGTACTTTTGTTCGACATTATAGACTCGATCAGATGGCTCAGGAAGATGCCCTGTTCGGTCGTACGGTTCTTGGGGCGGTGTTTTCCCCCTGAGTTTCTTTGTTTCCCACCCTTCTTCTTTGTTATATCTCTCATAGTGTCACCTGGGATGGCAGGGAAACATTAAGTTCTACTTACCGAGAGCTTCTTTTCCCTGCCAATCCCTGGTGACACGTTTTGTTCCCTCCCTTCCTTTCAGTAAATGTTTGTTTTTGCAGCGATTCTGTTTTCCTGTGTGGTCTTTGATATTCACTGAGGGTGCTAGGAGGGGAGGGGCCTTTTAAATGTTCTGAGTCCTGCCCTATCTCAGGTACGGAGGAGGAGTCTCTCATAGTGTCACCAGGGATTGGCAGGGAAAAGAAGCTCTCGGTAAGTAGAACTTAATGTTTCATGTGATATTGTAAAGAGAAGTAAGAATTCACTAAACCTGAATTGGTGAATGGATTTACACTAATGGTTTGTGTATAAAGGGTAGATCTATTTTTTTTATATATATATATATCTCTTCCTGGATTGAATTTTTTTTTTTGCTTAGGTTGGATATACAATTCGATTTGAGGACTGCACAAGCCCAGAAACGGTCATAAAATACATGACAGATGGTATGTTATTGAGGGAGTGTCTGATCGACCCTGATCTGACACAGTATGCTATTATCATGTTGGATGAAGCCCATGAAAGGACAATCCATACAGATGTGCTTTTTGGACTCCTGAAGAAGGTATCTGGTCACCACAAAAATGTTGTTAATACATCTTGTTTGGATTTTTTTTATACATCTAGTGGTTTGGTTTATTCACACATTAATAACAGTATACTTAATACTGGATTGTATCCAGTAAAGCACCTTTTTTAATATATTGTTATGATATAAGTGCATCTTGAAGCTGCTGACCTAGTAGGATTCATCTAATAAGTCTAATTTTCCTTGATGGAAATTGAATATGTACCACTTATGGGGAAAAACGGATTAGGTACCCATTAATGATTCCTTTTACCAAAACAGATGAATTCATTAAGGGCTATGCTAGACCTCAGGCAGCGCCTGGAGTTGTTTAGCACCAATGTGAATTTGCTGTCCCCTCAAAACAACAACACTATTAATCAACCATTAATGTCTAAACCTTGGCAACAAAAGTGAGTACACCCCTAAGTGGAATTGTCCAAATTGGGCCCAATTAGCCATTTTCCCTCCCTGGTGTCATGTGACTTGTTAGTTTTACAAGGTCTCAGGTGTGAATGGGGAGTAGGTGTGTTAAATTTGGTGTTATCACTCTCACACTCTCATACTTGTCACTGGAAGTTCAACATGGCACCTCATGGCAAAGAACTCTCTGAGGACCTGAAAAAAAGAATTGTTGCTCTACATAAAGATGGCCTAGGCTATAAGAAGATTGCCAAGACCCTGAAACTGAGCTACAGCACGGTGGGCAGGCCCATACAGTGGTTTCACAGGACAGGTTCCACTCAGAACATGCCTCGACATTGTCGACCCAAGAAGTGGAGTGCACGTGCTCAGTTTGAAGGGGCAGAGGGGGGGTAGTTTGAAGGGGCAGAGGGGGGTAGTTTGAAGGGGCAGAGGGGGGGGTAGTTTGAAGGGGCAGAGGGGGGGGGTAGTTTGAAGGGGCAGAGGGGGGGGGTAGTTTGAAGGGGCAGAGGGGGGGGGTAGTTTGAAGGGGCAGAGGGGGGGGTAGTTTGAAGGGGCAGAGGGGGGGGTAGTTTGAAGGGGCAGAGGGGGGGGTAGTTTGAAGGGGCAGAGGGGGGGGGGTAGTTTGAAGGGGCAGAGGGGGGGGGTAGTTTGAAGGGGCAGAGGGGGGGGGTAGTTTGAAGGGGCAGAGGGGGGGGGTAGTTTGAAGGGGCAGAGGGGGGGGGTAGTTTGAAGGGGCAGAGGGGGGGTAGTTTGAAGGGGCAGAGGGGGAGGTAGTTTGAAGGGGCAGAGGGGGGGTAGTTTGAAGGGGCAGAGGGGGGGGTAGTTTGAAGGGGCAGAGGGGGGGGTAGTTTGAAGGGGCAGAGGGGGGGGTAGTTTGAAGGGGCAGAGGGGGGGGTAGTTTGAAGGGGCAGAGGGGGGGGTAGTTTGAAGGGGCAGAGGGGGGGTAGTTTGAAGGGGCAGAGGGGGGGTAGTTTGAAGGGGCAGAGGGGGGGGGTAGTTTGAAGGGGCAGAGGGGGGGGGTAGTTTGAAGGGGCAGAGGGGGGGTAGTTTGAAGGGGCAGAGGGGGGGGGGTAGTTTGAAGGGGCAGAGGGGGGGGGTAGTTTGAAGGGGCAGAGGGGGGGTAGTTTGAAGGGGCAGAGGGGGGGTAGTTTGAAGGGGCAGAGGGGGGGGTAGTTTGAAGGGGCAGAGGGGGGGGTAGTTTGAAGGGGCAGAGGGGGGGGTAGTTTGAAGGGGCAGAGGGGGGGGTAGTTTGAAGGGGCAGGGGGGGGTAGTTTGAAGGGGCAGGGGGGGCGGTAGTTTGAAGGGGCAGAGGGGGGGGTAGTTTGAAGGGGCAGAGGGGGGGGTAGTTTGAAGGGGCAGAGGGGGGGTAGTTTGAAGGGGCAGAGGGGGGGGTAGTTTGAAGGGGCAGAGGGGGGGGTAGTTTAAAGGGGCAGGGGGGGTAGTTTGAAGGGGCAGAGGGGGGGGTAGTTTAAAGGGGCAGGGGGGGTAGTTTGAAGGGGCAGGGGGGGTAGTTTGAAGGGGCAGGGGGGGTAGTTTGAAGGGGCAAGGGGGGGTAGTTTGAAGGGGCAGGGGGGGGTAGTTTGAAGGGGCAGAGGGGGGTAGTTTGAAGGGGCAGAGGGGGGGTAGTTTGAAGGGGCAGAGGGGGGGTAGTTTGAAGGGGCAGAGGGGGGGTAGTTTGAAGGGGCAGAGGGCAGGGGTAGTTTGAAGGGGCAGAGGGGGGGTAGTGAGGGGGGGTGCCAGAGGAGTAGTCTGCACAGGGCGCCAGAACACCTAAGGCCGGCTCTGACTGTATACACCATGGTAGGAAGGCCTATCCAGGTTAATATAGAAGGGAAAGATGTAACCATGGATTTAGATACTGGGGCTGCTGTTTCAGTTATGACAGTTAAAGACTGGAAAAAGTGAAATGTTCCAAAACCTCTACAGCCAACTGCTTTGAAGCTACATATGCTAGAGAAATATTAACACCGGTAGTATGTGCATCTGTATCTGTGTGTACAAATGGTAAAAACTGCTAATCTTACACTGTAATACTTAAATCGGATGGACCACCTCTATATGGAATAGACTGGATACGGGCCCTCAACAATACTAAAGTCCATCTTATGGAAGTTGATCGTGCTCAATGGATTGAGAACATTAAAATCAGATATCCCCCCATGTTTGAAGATGTTCTGGGAAAAGTTAGGAACAAAAGAGTTCGTTACATTTAAAACCTGGAGCTAGACCAAAGTTTTGCAAAGCTCGGACAGTACCATTTGCTTTAAAGGCAGGAGTTGATGCTGAACGGAGAAAGTTAGAAAAGTTAAAGATTATATCACCAGTTCATCTTAGAGCCTCTCCTATTGTACCAGTAAAGAAGAAAAATGGATGGATTCAAATATCTGGAGACTTTAGGATGGTGTTGAATGAACAGTTAGCAGTGGATAAGTATCCTTTACCAAGAACGGAAGAGATTTTTGCTAACTTAGCTGGGGGACAACATTTCACAAAACTTGATTTGAAGAAATTTCAACTACAACAGCAGCCAGATTACAACGATACCTTGGGTGCATATCACATATCACATATCAAGTATCGGGGCCGTGACTTCTATAGTAAGGCTGATGCCATGTGAAGGCTTCCACTAAAGAGTTTGTCACCAGCTTGTGATACTGAATTACAGATTGTGTCAAAATATTTGAGAGAAGGGTGGCCAAAAAAAAGCTGAAATATACAGCAAGCATACATATTATGAGCCAAAGAACTCATACTACGTGATGTATTTTATGAGGCAAAAGAGTTCTAATACCTAATAAGTTACATCAAGCCACGTTACAACTCCTTCATGAAGGTCACCCTGGCATTATCAGAATGAAACAGAAGGCTAGCGGTTATGTTTGGTGGCCATCAGTTGATAAAGATATTGAGGAATATGTCATGTCATGCAAAGGGTGCATTCAAGTTCAGGGACAGCTGCCACGAGGAGCTGTACAACCATGCGGCTGGCCTAATACACCTTGGGACAGACTACATTTGGACTTGGCTGGTCCTGTTGATGGAATTTTATACTTAATAATAATTGCAGAAGTCATTCTAATGGCACGGACTACAACTACCGAAGTGATTTCAGCATTAGAAAGATTATTATTTGGATTACCAAGGAAATTAGTCACAGATAAAGGCCCCCAGTTTGTATCACAAGACTTTCAGGACTTTTTACATGGAAACGGAATTCATCATCAGACTGCACCCTATCATCCAGCCACAAATGGACAAGCAGTGAGATTTGTCCAAACTTTTAAAAAGGCATTGAAAGCTCTCAAATGAAAAAAAAGTTACAATTTTTACAGCAATATAGAGTTACTCAACACCCCACCACAGGAGTTGCACCTGCTCAACTATTGTTTGGCAGGAAGATCAGTACAAAGCTAGATTTAGTCAAACCAGATGCCACAGAAACAGTCCCCATCATGCAAAATAAAATGACAGTTGGATAACCTTCGAGAACATATACTGAAAGAGATTTGGTATAGTATAGGTTGTATCATAAAAATGAAAGATGGGCACCAGGTGTAGTTGGCCGGGTTGAAGGCCCAAAGACGTATGCGATAACCACTCAATCAGTGTCGACGTAATCAGTTATGACAAAGGTTAGAGAGGAGAGAACAGTCTGACAACTTTGATATTTGGGGTGGACATTGGCATGATCCAACAACAGACTCTGACTCAACTGAAATTGAGGACTTGAGATACCAACCAGTAATGAGGAACATTGTAATGCCAGTAATGAAGAAATCCGTAATGATGAGTCAAAAATTTCTAACCAGGACCAGACTTGTCATATTCATACACCCCCAGAAAAAGAATTCCTTCTGCTCTCTGGTCTCCAGAAGAGAATCTCAAGAGACGCTAGCCAGAGACAACGTGCCGTATACCAAAGGAAACTTTGTCAAATGAAAAAAACAAGAAACAGCTCTCAAGTTAACCCAAGAGGAAACTACAGATGACTGATTATTTTGTTGTATAAGTTATTGTTATATTTATTTAATTCAACAAGCAAAAAAAAAATTGAGGAGGAAAGGAGATATAGTGTTGTGCTTGCTGCCTGCTCGGGTGGATGACACTGGCTTCCGTACAAGCATGAAGTCTTCAACTAGGCGGAGCTGGCAGTTGACGGTTGGTTGACAGTTGACGGTTGGTTTTCTTGGTAACAGCAGACAGTATAATAAAAGCATATTGAAATGGTCATTGCATTATTACGTTATTAAGGACATAACAAAGACAAGCAGACTAAGGACATGGATTACTGGAACCATGTCCTGTGGTCCGATAAGACCAAGATAAACGTATTTGGTTCAGATGGTGTCAAGCGTGTGTTGGCCCCAACTACGTGAGGAGTACAGACAAGTGTGTCTTGCCTACAGTCAAGCATGGTGTAATGAGTGTCATGGTCTGGGCCTGCATGAGTGCTACCAGCACTGGGGAGCTACAGTGAGGGAACCATGAATGCCAACATGTACTGTGACATCCTGAAGCAGAGCATGATCCCCTCCCTTCAGAGACTGGGCCGCAGGGCAGTAACCCAACATAGCGACCCCAAACACACCTCTTAGACGACCACTGCCTTGCTAAAGAAGCTGAGGGTAAAGGTGATGGACTGGCCAAGCATGTCTCCAGACCTAAACCTATTGAGTATCTGTGGGGCATCCTCAAACTGAAGGTGGGGGAGCGCAAGGTCTCTAACATCCACCAACTCTGTGATGTTGTCATGGGGGAGTGGAAGAGGACTCCAGTGGCAACCTGTGAAGCTCTTGTGAACTCCATGCCTAAGAGGGTTAAGGTGGTGCTGGAAAGTGGTGGCTACACAAAATATTGACACTTTGGACCCAGTTTGGACATTTCCACTTAGGGGTGTACTCACTTTTGTTGCCAAGGTTTAGACATTAATGGCTGTGTGTTGAGTTATATTTGAGGGGGAGCAAATTTACACTTATACAGGCTGTACACTCCATACTTTACATTGTAGGAGAGTGTCATTTCTTCAGTGTTGTCACATGAAAAGATATCATAAAATATTTACAAAAATGTGAGGGGTGTACTCACTTTTGTGAGATACTGTAGTATGTGTGTGTGTGTGTGTGTGTGTGTGTATATATATATATATATATATATATATATATATATATATATATATATATATATAAATGCATAAAACTAAAATGTCTTCATTTTCAGACTGTACAGAAAAGGCCTGATATGAAACTTATTGTGACATCTGCAACTCTGGATGCTGTGAAATTCTCTCAGTATTTCTACGAAGCGCCAATTTTCACTATTCCAGGTCGAACTTATCCAGTAGAGATTTTGTACACAAAGGAACCTGAGACAGACTACTTGGATGCAAGCCTCATCACTGTTATGCAGATTCATTTGACAGAACCCCCAGGTTGGTTTGCTGTTCTTTTGCTTATGAAAACATCAGTCCTTAAGAATAACGTCAAAAGCAAAGCCCCAAGCGGCTTAGTAGAATGATTTGTTAATAAATGTAACACCAGTGTTAGTCACAATTGTTCAACTGACTTATAATTGAAGGCTGATAATCTTGGCCACATCAGAACAAAATTTTAAAGTGTCTCTAGTTGTCAAGTGACACCCTTGAGTGTTAACAGTGAAAATTATAATATTGGAACAATTCTACATTGACCTAACCAAACATTTAGCATGCAGTGATTGTGCTATATCTCAAAGACTGACTGTAACTATGGTTGTTTAATAGGTTAATCTTACAATGCATCCTCCTGCATGTCTGTCACAAGATTTTATGTTTGGTCTCTGGCTTTTTTTTTTTTTTTTTTTTAATTCAGCACTTCTGTTCCCTTTTGGTAGCTACGGTAGTCAATACTAATGTTTCGAAAGAGGTAGAATTAGAACTTTCTATGTTTACAGGTCTTTATGTAAACTTTGTAGAGGTTTGTCGCGGGTGACCGCGGGGGTCACTTGCAGCTCCACTGCGAGGCTACTGCACAGGCCTTAATAGCCGATGCGAGCCGTGCACGCACGCCTACTAATAGTACGGCACAAGCATGGAATAAAGCATGTGTGTCACGGATCTGGCTAGTCCGGCCGACTACCTCCACTGACTTGTGCTCCCTTAGCCTTGGACAACACACTCTTTCCCCGGTTTCCCAGTCACTAGCCGAGACTCATTGTAGCGTGTAACATTAAGAACGCTTTATTGTACATAGGCATGGATATATATATAATAGAATCAGATCTCTGAGTAATATAACAACACCCTTTAGCTGGGTAATTCAGGTCTCCCAGGAACTATAGAGAAGATAAAGGGATTAGCCTCCACAAACAGACCCCCACCTCTGTCTTCCACTGATTGCCAGACAGGAGCCCTGGCTGGGCACTCTGAAGATAATCCTGTCTGGTTCGCAGAGGGCATAGTGGGGCAGAAGGCTATTCTGGCTGCCCAATGGTTTCAGAGGGAAAACCTGTATGTCCGGTACTGGGCCTGGAGGTGTGGGTGGCGGATGAGCAGCTTCTTGGTCCGGGCAATACGTAAAGGTGTATAACATAAACACTGGGTACGTAGGGGTCCACGGACAACAGATTGTTCCAACACTTGAGGAAACTTCACCAAATGGATATAAGAAATGTTCAGTAATATTTTTCCTTTCCGATTTAGTTCACCGATTATTAGCTGCCTGGTCAGGTTGAAATAGGTTCCAGGCGAACAGGTGGTTGGGCCGGTATAATATCCACACCGGTGTACCTGAAGAGACAAGTCTGTCACAGTGTGCCTATTCCCCCTACAGGGAATAAGAGAGCGAGAGTGTGCAAAACATCATCCGTTAGCGCAATAACGCTAACAAATGACACTAGAAAAGTGCACCAAGCAAAACCATCATTGCTCGGTTATACCAGCTCCCCTGTGTTTGTGTCCTGCTGTCCCACAGTCCCTTTTGCCCGTATCCTGTCCATTTTTGATTTATTACTGCCTTCCTCCGTTTTGTTTTTTACTCCTGGATCCCCTCCTGACTTTGATTTGCCGCCTGCCTCGACCCGTGCCTGCCTTACCGTTTGAGATTGTCTCTGCCTGCCCTGACCTGTGCCTGTTATACCATTTATGAGAGTGTTGCTTCCTGTCCTGACCCGTGCCCACCATATCGTCTTGAAGTTTGTTCCTGCTCGGGTGATACAGTACCTAACCTACTGCTCTGACAGTAGGCAAGATATCATAATCCTGTTATCAGATTTTTACTATGGGGCTTCAGATTTTAACCTGACCAACAGATCTTGACAGATATGTTTTACTCCTGACATGTCACCAGCATACCTAGGAACTTCTGGGCTCCGGCTACCCGGAGCCTTCCCTTGCGGGACACGGCCAGGACTGCCCGCTGACGGCAGTGGCAGTTCAAGGTGTGAGCACATCACATCATGTGAGCACATGTATTTTTTAGGAAATCAAATTGTATTAAATATTTTAACTTCATCAGGATAGTAGGGGATAAAAGAAGGGGGAAACGTGAAAAGCAGGAGAAAATACGTTTTTTAGAAAAACATAAGAATAATACTTGTGTATACTGGTCAGAATACACTCATGGATAACATCTGGCTATCAATCCAAATCAGAAGGGATTCAAACGTTAAAACCTTAGAGTGTATATGTCTCCCTATTTCTCAAGGGGGGGAAAAGGGAGAGGCCAGTGGAGAGCGAAAAAGGAGAAAAATAAAGTAAGTGTGACGGAAGCCTCCATCACTGGGGCCACTGAAGAGCCCTGAGAGCCAGCCTCCTTGCTAACGACTATGGGCCCTGGCTTTGTAAAGACCAGGGAGTGATAGCCATTGTTTCAGTTTAATGTCAGACTCTTCTGCCCCGCCCCAAGGTGCACTACTATATTGTATAAGTCAGTGCCCCCACCCCCATGGTGCACTAATATGTTGTATCAATCAGTCCCGTTCCTCCACTACAGACATTAACCCCAGCCAAGCCATCCCTGGAACTGATTTTGGCCAGTAATAGATAGTGGAGGTTGGGACCCCATTGTATTGTTAATCCCTTTACTGACCCTATTGTCTCTGGAAGGCAGATTAGGGGGGTGTACCCATTGTATCCTAATATCTTGATTTACGTTAATTCATGCTTTGCTGGCTATATCCATCCATGTGTATGAAAAATAAAGCAGTCTTCATTTTGTTTAAACCCTACACTGAGTCTCGGCTAGTGACTGGAAAACCGGGAAAGAGTGTGTTGTCCCAGGCTGAGGGAGCACAAGTCAACGGAGGTAGTTGGTCGAACAGTAAAATTCAGGCCTAAGGGGCCTCCGATCCAAGAAGAAGCTTAAATGTCACAGAATAGGAGAACTGCAGCCATGCAAACCAGGCCGCATATGCTGTATACTGAAGCTTGCTTTACTGATTCCTCAACTTTCCTAGTTTCCTCCACTGCCAGTTCCTAAGGGATGGAGTCTTATCTGTTTTCCATTATAAGGGTCTCATGCATTTTGCTGTGTTGTAAGGCACTGTTTGTAAGCAGACATCGTCCGCGCAGCTGATTTTCCCCTACAGCTTGCTAACGTGGGCTCACAGCTTACCGCTGTGTGTGGAAACCCTTTTCCCGCCTAGGGGAAACAGGAACCTGGCTGGGAAAAGAGTAATGTCAGTTTTTATTTGGTATTCTTTCTTTTCATTAATACCTCCATTAAATTATCCTTCTTTGACTGTATATAGGTGACATTTTGGTTTTCTTGACTGGTCAAGAAGAAATTGACACTGCTTGTGAAATCCTGTATGAGAGAATGAAATCTCTTGGGCCAGATGTACCTGAGCTGATCATTCTACCAGTTTATTCTGCATTACCCAGTGAAATGCAGACAAGAATCTTTGATCCAGCTCCACCAGGAAGTAGAAAGGTAAATTATAATTGACAATGTTTTTAGAACAAAGGCTATGTGGGTTTTGTAGTATAACATCCCCCGTCAGATCTTTCTTCCAGGCTATATATGTTAAGATCCTTTAACCTTTCCTGATAAATGTTTTCCTGTAATCCATGAACCATTTTAGTAGCCCTTCTCTGAACTTTCTCCAACACATCTATATCCTTCTGGAGATACGGTCTACAGTACTGTACAGAATACTCCGAGTGAGGTCTCACCTGTCCTCTGTACAACTGCATAAGCATTTCCCTCTTTAACCTAAAAAAATTGCAATCTGGCTTATCTCTCCAGGAACATCAACCTTGTTGCAAATGTTTGTGTCGTCAGCAAAAAGACATACCTTACCATCAAGACCTTCTGCAATATCACTATGTCTATAACAACTATGTGCAACTATTGTTGCGCTGTGAAAGGCTAATAAATGTTATGTGACCACATTTACTTAACAATGCTGTGCGTACCCCCTCAAGCAAACAGGTTTTATGGATTATCTAAGAGCCAAGCAAGGGAAGCAGGTCACTGGGGTTACTTATTTCACCGTGGGCAGATCTTTGTCAAACCCTTCTAACTGGCTACACAGGTAGATACAGTGGAGAGAAGGCCAAGACCATGGATCTATAACACCTCCAAAATTATTTAGTATGCATTAGGTCTCAAGCCTGGTTCAATCTTTGCTTCGCGATGAGGGATGATTTTTTTTATAGATAATGTGCTGAAATGTTAAGTGGTACTGTACCCTTAAACATTTGTTTTCTAAACATTTATTTATGTACGTATCTTTGCATAATTACATGTACTATGAGCAATGTAACATTTAAATGTAAAGGGATACGCCAGTGTCCCAAGCAGCGCTACCAACGAAGAATGCATATTAATATGTTAACATGGCGACAATTGATGTACCAGGCACATCATGACACATGTATAAAATGATCGATGATGGCTTTTGTAATAGGTCTCAGTTCCCTGAATGAGTATATATGCTAAAATCTGCTTCCTTCTCTGCTCTGACCGCTGATCCTCTCTCATTATATCGGCCATGCTACCGCACCCTCTTTGAATTCTATGGTTTTACATATCGGGATATAATCATCTTCTACACATGACATGATTTATTCAACAAAAATAAACCCAGAATGGCGACACTACATATGAAAAACTAAGTTTAGCTTATGATTCATTAGTGTAACCAGGGGGTACTTACCTTCCGTCCACCCGAACCACCATTCTACTGAAGTCCCTTGACGCCTGTAGCCGCTGGCAGGTTTCCTGAACGCAGACCGCATGGTCTCTGGCTCTGTACATACACGCCACCGTGTGGCCTCTTATAGGGACCACACTTAATGCGTTCCAATGCGTTTCATGTGAGGCGGGAAATTCAATTAGTATGTCTACTTAAACCTGGCTGTTGCTCTAGATCTGTGCTTATTAAGTTTCTTACTTCGTGATTTTTGCTTTTGACCTTGGCTTGTTTTTTGACGTTCCTGTCTATCTCCTGCATCTGACACGGCTTGTTTTGATTATCCTGTCCTCGGCTCCGTGTAACGACTACTCTTTTGCCTGTTGCTACCTGTATCCTGCTCTGCTCCCATAACCGGTGGATGATACCAAGTTCCTGCATTGCTGGTCCTCTAGCCGTGACAATTAGCTTGTAGAACCATTTTTAGCAGCAATAACTTCAAGTAAAAGTTTTCTGTATGTCTTTATCATTCTCTCACATCATTGTGGAGGAATTTTGTCCGACTCTTCTTTACAACGTTGCTTTGTTTCATTGAGGTTTGTAGGCGTTTGTTTATGCCACCGTGAGAATTCCCGGCAAGGGAGATTGTTAAAGCACATCGAGTAGACGTGCCGGCAGCGGAGGTTGTTTACGCGCATCGCCGCAGTCTGTGAACGTCTGCGCGATGCGCTTAGACAGTTTCCCGTGCCGGCACTCAGGGGAGCGTATTGGAGAGTAGGATGCAGGTCCCCTGCAGTGCTGCAGGGGATCTGTTTCCTAACCCTGCTGCCTGCCCAGCGCCCAGAACTGCATGTCCCAGGCGTCGGGCGATACGAATTGCAGATTCCTGCGCTAAACCCCGAATATAGGCCACACCCCCACTTTAAGTCTTTAAAAAAAAAAAAAAAAATGCGGCCTATATTCGGGCAAATACGGTGTGTGTGTGTATGTATTATATATATGTGTATATATATATATATATATATATTATATATAATATGTGTGTGTGTGTTGTTTGGCCCAAAGTTATACACCGCAATGGTTAAACAAAAATTTACAGAACATTTTAGGAAATGTAGTTACATAAAGCTGTTAGGAACATTATCATGTGGAGTGACAGTTCCATTTTAAACTAAAAATTTTATAAGCACAGCCAACATGCACAAGGTACTATCACAGGCACTGATCTAGAGCAACAGCCCGGTTTAAGTAGACATACTAATTGAATTTTCCGCCTCACATGAAACGGAGACTTGGGACGCATAAGTGTGGTCCCTATAAGAGGCCACACGGTGGCGTGCGTGTGTACAGAGCCAAGAGACCATGCGGTCTGCGTTCAGGAAACCTGCCAGCGGCTACAGGCGTCAAGGGACCTCAGTAGAACGGTGGTTCGGGCAGACGGAAGGTAAGTACCCCGTAGTTACACTAATGAATCATAAGGTATACTTAGTTTTTCATACATAGTGTCTCCATTCTGGGTTTATTTTTGTTGAATAAATCATGTCATGTGTAGAAGATGATTATATCCTGATATGTAAAACCATAGAATTCAAAGAGGGTGCGGTAGCATGGCCGATATATGTTATAAGTTATAACAGGTTGCTAGAAACAAGAGAAACCTAAGTGATCTGTACAATCAAATTGGTGTTTTAGTATTCTGACAAATGTTGTTCATTTGCAGGTTGTTATAGCCACTAACATAGCAGAGACATCCCTCACTATTGATGGTATTTACTATGTAGTAGACCCAGGATTTGTGAAGCAGAAAGTTTACAATTCCAAGACTGGTATCGATCAGCTTGTTGTAACTCCAATCTCACAGGTGCGTAGTATCATTTGTGTCATATGCACTTATGGTTTTTTGTTTTTAACCATTAATAGTTTTCATTTTAAGTGTGTTGCAACGTATGTTTTTCAAGAACATGTTCTCTTGATATCTATATGTATGAATCATAATGTAGTATTAATATAATTAATACTACATTATGGATGTTAAATTCCCTAACACACTGCTTGACAATTTTTTTAAAAACCTAGGAGCCGGCTGAAAAAGTTAGGAGCCAGGACTTTTTTTTTTGCCCTACACTCACACTTTGCCCCAGCACTTTGCCCACTCTAAAAAGCACCAGTGCATACTTTTAATTACCATTAATTAATCCCATTAATTAACTATGACCCCAGTTTCCCATAGGCATCTTTGTCACTAAATAGCTTCCCATAGTCCCATGTTTAGTGACAAAGATGCCTATGGGAAACTGGGGACAGAATTTGTCTTTGCCCCCAGTTTCCCATTGGCATCTCTGTCACTAAACATGGGACTATGGGAAGCTATTTAGTGACAAAAATGCCTGTAGGAAATTGGGGACAGTGTTTCCCTTTGCCCCCAGTCTCCCATAGGCATCTGTCACTAAACATGAGATTATGGGAAGCTATTTAGTGACAAAGATGTCTATAGGAAAATGGGGACCGAGTTTGTCTTTGCCCCCAGTCTCCCATAGGCATCTTTGTCCCAGCCTCCCACTTCCAAGCATGCCCCTGGTTACTTCCACTGACCTGACCCCGATGTGCACTCTGTTGGATTCCTGCTGCTGCTGCCGGCGGCTCCACCCTCCTCACTGAACGGGGCTGGCACCGCCCACAAAGGTCGTTGAGCAGCGCTGGTGCCGCCCGCGAAAGTTATTGAGCTGCGCCGGCTGACTCACTACTATTTTGAATCGACGGGTGGCGTTTTAAGAAGCCGTCCCCGTTGATCCGAAATAGAATTGAGTCAGCTGGCCAGCTCGACTCAGTGACCTTCGTGGGCGGTGACAGCCCTGTTCAGTGAGGAGGGTGGGCGGAGCCACCGGCAGCAGCGGGATTGTCTGCATCGCACAGACGCCCGCTGTTGCCGGAAAGGAGGATGCAAGTCCCCTGCAACGCCGCGAGGGATCTGGATCCTAAACCCAATTATAGGTTTGGCTCACAAACACCTAGGTGCCAGGAAAAAATTCAGTCGCCATGCCGACCTAGCGCCTGGGATTTGTGGAGCCCTGCCCTAACATCCTTATGGCAGAACAGTGACAACTTCAACAGTGGACAGATGCTGGATCTGTGCAGAAAGACAACCACCTTGCCCTTCTTTTACACTCTTACCTCTTCATCCAATTTGTCAATTCCTGTTATTTTTGGACCTGTTAAGACTGATATTAGCATGTTATCTCCCCATTGAAATGGCTGTGAGAGAGCAATTCTCCAGGGGAAGATTTTATGCAGCTACTTGGGACCATGGCTTCTGATGTTGAAACGATTAATTTTGTAAGGTTGCACATCTAAACTCTTCAGCTGCAACTCCTGGGACCCCGGAACAGGAATTAACTCCTGGTGGTTATAATTTAGCCTGGTGGAGGGAAGTTCCTCACCTTACAACGGGCTGCTCCATCTAACCAGTTCAATGGATTGTGGTGATAATAGACGCCTGTCTCCAAGGCTGACAGTGACTTTCTGTCTTGATGTCTTCCAAGAGCTTTTTTGGAGCTTTTGTCAATATTTCTGGCTCTCACTGGTCCAACTTGCCAAGGAGTTTACCTGAGAGAACTCGCTGAAGTTCAAACAGACCATCAAAATGGGGAAACTAAGTGACTTTGAATGTGGCATGGTTGTTGGTGCCAGATGGGCTGGTCTGAGTATTTCAGAATCTGCTGATCTACTGGGATTTTCACGCACAGCCATCTCTAGGGTTTGAGCATTGTCTGAAAAATAGAAAATATCCAGTGAGCGGCAATTGTGTGGACGAAAATGCCTTGTTGATGTCAGAGGAGAATGGGCAGACTGGTTCGAGATGCAACAGTAACTCAAATAACCACTTGTTACAACCAAGGTATGCAGAATACCATCTCTGAACGAACTACACATAGAACCTTGATGCTGATCGGCTACAGCAGCAGAAGACCACACCGGGTGCCACTCCTGTCAGCTAAAAACAGGAAACTGAAGCTACAATTTGCACAGGCTCACCAAAATTGGACAATGGAAGGCTGGAAGAACGTTGTCTGGTCTGATGAGTCTTGATTCCAGTTGCGACATTCAGATGGCAGGGTCAGGCTTTGAGGTAAACCACATGAAAGCATGCATCCATCCTGCCTTGTATTAACGGATCAGGCTGCTGGTGGTGGTGTCATGGTGTGGGGGTCATTTTCTTGGCACACTTTGGGCCCCTTAATACCAATTACCAATACCAATTGAGCATCGTTTAAACGACCTGAGTATTGTTGCTGACCAACTCCATCGCGCAGACATCCGGCAGCCGGTGAACTTCTGCGCGGGGCACGTAGACAACCTCTGCTGCTACCCGACTACTCCTCTACCGGCGCATCTATGGTGGAGCACCAGAAGTTCATGTGACACCGGCTCTCCTGTCATAGATGCCCTGGCAGAAGTGCCGGCAGCAGTGGAGGTTGTCTGCGTGCATCGCACAGACGTCCACCGGCTGCCAGAATCTGGATATAAGACGACCTCGAATACGAGACAATGGGTATTTTCTTAAAATCGAGCAAATGCAATGTACTGATCAGAGCAACCCGAGCAATAGCACATGGCAAAGGTGAAATTAATCTTGCTTTAAAAAAAAAAAAAAAACATTCTAAACACCCCCCCCCCAAAAAAAATATGGTAAATAAAATTAACAAACATTGGCACCAAAAAGTAAAATGACCCTGAAAATTACTCTGATTAGGGTCATTTTAGTTTTTGGTGCCAATGTTTATTTTTATTACTGAGATCAGGGAGGGATGAGAATAGTTATTTTTATATAAATTATATATATAATTTTTTTTAAACAAATGTTTTAATGTTAACCCCTGGAAAGTTGTCATTCTCTGTACCTCATGATCAGTGTTTCAAAACTATCACCGATAGGGTCCTGGAACTCTGCCTTGCGAGGCAGTATCCTGGACCTGGGAAATGGTGAGAGGCGGTGAGTACACCTGTGCGCTACGTGATGAGTTAACTCGTCATAAGGTCTTCATCAACATTGCAATTATGAGTTAAGTCGTTATACCAACACAAAGGGGTTACTATACATTCTTCCCAACAGAAAAAAATAAAACGCATGCCGCAGAATTTGTAACCATTCATCAAAATCTTGTTCTGAAATTGCTTCCCAGTGACTGGCTGCCGTCAATCAGGCAGGTTCGTACTTCCAATGAAATGGGAGTATGTCCTTTCACTGATTGACAGCTGAAACAGCCAATTAATGGCAAAAAAGTGCTCCAATACAAATCAATAGGAAAACTTTACGAATACACACTGTGGTCTTAACACACAATATTCAGCAAAGCCCAAAACTGGAACTGATTGAGGGTGAGTACATCTCCTGCACGTCATTTAGCTGGGGGAAAGGGGCAGATGCATTGGTAGGATTCTGCAAAATCCCTCTACGCATTTGCAAACAGGCCCACCAAAAATGTAAATTGACTCTGTTTCTTTCATATTCATTAAAGAACATACAATGGCTGGAGTGTCCCTATAACTGAGTGGCAAAAATGTAGCTAGCTCACAAGGGCTTAGAGTGCATTATGTATTATAGCGTTGGGGCAGTGTCATGCATTTAGTACTAAACCCAAAACTTCCATCGCAGTTATGCATCGTTACGTTGATTTGTTGTTCCTTTTGTCCCCTCCCCAAATACAGAATATCCACTTATACCTAGACTGGCCCTTGATATTTTTCTAAACTGTAAGCTTATGTTTTGAGTTCTGTAAATAATAGATGCTTCCTGTTATTAGGCACAAGCCAAACAGCGAGCTGGAAGAGCTGGAAGAACAGGTCCTGGGAAGTGTTACAGGCTCTACACTGAGCGTGCTTACAGAGATGAGATGCTGACCACAAATGTTCCTGAAATTCAGAGAACTAACTTGGCCAGCACAGTATTGTCTCTCAAGGTAAGGCTTTTCAAGTTGAACCTTAAAGGCAACACCATGACATACTATACTAGAAGCTGAACAATAGATGTATTTTTAAAAGATGTCTCCAACATCAGTACGGTCACTGAAGGCCTCCCAGATCAAGCAACATCTCCAGGCCTTTATATCGTAAACAATTTTCATTCCCTGATAGGTGTGTGCCCGGCTCCTAAAATGGGAGGGAGGATGGGCAGCTAACCAACAAATCATAACTTTCATTGGCCTACACCATAAGATCTACACCAGCACCTTGCACTCATAAGATGTCATGTTTTTGGATGCTTAAGCCAAAACTATCTCCTCACTTAATAACATATCTTTGGTATTTCCTAACTGAACCCTGGAGGTAGCCATGCTTGATTTTAGGCTAGTTATTTCAACCTATTTATTCAATCTGTTTGATAGGGGAGCTTTTACTCCTTACTCATCAAACCTAACCTTTTGCAAGTTAACAAGAACTGTTTTTGTCATACCCCCTTTAATGAAAGATATCTCCATCACCAGCTGACATTTTGTACTTTCTCCTACTGTTTCATGTAAGTGGTTCTTGCAGAGCTGCTTTAGATGGTGGTTAATTCCACTACACCTGTGAAAAAAGCTCCTTCCCTAAATTTTGAATTTGCAAGGCAGATGCCAGCCCAGTGCCTTAACCATTTGTGGTAGACAGCACTTCCATACCTCTTAGGTTTCTAGTGGAATTAGGCTTTATTACTTTCAATCTTCCACTGTAACCTTCTTGGCATTAATACCAGTTGGGGACACAACTGCTTATTTATTTGTTACAGGTAAACTGTTTCCTTCTCTAGTCAGCATCCTTTTGTTCCACAATAGGTTATTTAAGTTTGTTTTTTATTTTATTTGGTTTCTTCCTGTCAAGATGAATTATAATATAATATTAGGGTTTAGCTCCTCTAGGAACCTTTTCAGGGCTCTCACAAATTATTACAAAGTTCCTCAACATTTTGTTACTTTGCAGGTACATTATGGGACTAATACAGCTGCTCCTAACTGCAAGAATTTCTGTGAAAACACTTTTCCCAGTGTTTTTTCAGTACTTTTTGAAAGAAACTAATTTGCACATTTTTTATAATAACAAAAAAAGGGAAACTGAGATTGATCATGTAGTTGCACTTTGTGAGCAGATAACATTGAAAATAGAAACTGAAAACCACTCTGGAGATTTTCTTCCCAGTGGCCACCATAGGTCTGTTGAATGCCTACCCCCACGTCTCCGTTCACCTAGACCAGGGGTAGGAAACTTCGGCACTCCAGGTGTTGTGGACTACATCTCCCATAATGCTCTTACAGTCATAATGCTGGCAACGCATCAAGGGAAATGTAGTTCACAACATCTGGAGTGCCGAAGGTTGCCTACCCATGACCTAGACCAGCAACAGTTCCTTGCGGTTTGGAGGGCCTAAAAGCCTCAGCAGATTTTTAAGACAGAGTGTCAGAATGGGTTCTTGTCATCGGATTGGAAATAGTGTATTTAAACAAGGCTGCACAAGAAGTCACACCATTGGGCCAATGTTTCTTTTTTTCAACTGATGGCAGTACATATCAATGGTGTCTTGAATATAGGGCTGCAACTAACGATTATTTTCATAATCGATTAGTTAGCCGATTATTTTTTTGATTAATCGGGTAAAAAAATGCATATGCCACCATGCCCCCTGATATGCCTTTTACCCCTATATGCCACTGAGATGCCACTGTGCCCCCTGATATGCCTTATAGCTCCTTTATGCCACTCTGCCCCCTGATATGCCTTATAGCCCCTTTATGCCACTGTGCCCCCTAGTACGCCTTATAGCCCCTTTATGCCACTGTGCCCCCTGATATGTCTTATGCCCCCCATATAAGAAAAACTGACAACGCTAAAATAGGTATAAAAATATATGCTTTTATAAATATAGACAAATACACAATACAATATAAATATATATAAATATATGGACAATATAAACAATACATCAAATATTACAGACATCAAAAAAATAAAAAACACAAATTAAAGAATGCACATAATTAATAGACTCCGCTACTTCACCTCACTGCCACCTGCCCCACCAGGGGTTTAATATATTAACAGAAGAAAAACAGGACAAGCAAGCAGCACTGGGTAAGGTAAGCCTGGACTATTATCTTTATTTTTATGCTCATTTGCCCTGTGTTTCTTCTGTTAATATATTAAACCCCTGGTGGGGCAGGTGGCAGTGAGGTGAAGTAGCGGAGGTTGCGCACATCGCGCACTAAAATTCAAGTCCCCTGCAGTGCTGCACGGGACCTGGATCCTCTCTGGCAGCCAGCCGCTTCTCCCCTCCGCTTCCGTTGGGGCTTCCATGATGCACGTGAGGCATGTGGTGCTGAAAAATGAGTATGTTTCTTAATAGTTGGATTAAAAACTCTCCAGATATCACATAATTGTGTTTTTTTATGACATTTGTCAGAAGTTTAGCTACTTAATCTAATTTCTTATTAATTATTTCTGCTCTTCTTAGCATCTTATCCATCTCTATGTTGGGGATGCAATTGAAATCGCCCGCCATTATGATTGTTCCTTTAGCATAGTAAATATTTCGTTTTGTGTCTTGCAAACTATTATCAGATATCTAGCTTCTGGGTCTGACTCCTGGAATATAATCTCTATATTTATATTGGACAAGATTATCACTGCAACCCCTCTTGTTTGTTTTTTTTTCTCTTAACCCCTTCAATCGCAGGGGTTTTTGGTACCCCAAGTCCCGCAATTTTGCCATTTTTGCGTAATGTCAGTTCAGCGATTGTTCTCTTTTCCTGTGAATGGTGATGTAAACTATATATTATTTTTTCAAGGAGAGATAGAGCTTTATTTTAATACAATAGTTAGATGATTAGCTGAAAATTTAGGATAAGAAAAAAACTAGCCAAAATTAGAAAAAAAACACAATTTTTTTATACATTTCCCTCTGAATCCTCACAAAATTAGGTAAACTGATGGAAAATCCCCTCCAAGTTTATCAATTCAAGTGTCCTGATTTCAGAAATACCTTATTTATGCAGATTTTCCCAGCACTTATAGGGAACATACTATAAGGCGTACATTATTCATAGAATTTTTATGCTTATGACTTAACGGGTTTGGGGGTTGGGAACGACGGCAGGAGGGTTATAGTGTTTAGATGTTGTGTTAGGGCAATGGGATGTAAGGTTTTTTCTTTTCATCTTTTTTATATATATTTTTTTTATTTTATTTTTTGTATTTTTAGATATATATTCATTTTTTTTGTTAGCATGTGAGAATCATGGTTTCTCACTCTCTTCCCTGCAATTCCCCTGCACCGATCACACTGTGAAGCTGTTACATGAAATCGGACAGCAGAATGCTGGCTTCTGCTGTCAGGGGGCAGTCCAGGCTGTCAAGCGTGTCCCTGCCGTTGCAAGAAGGGCAGGACGTACCGGTACGTCCATAGGGGATTCTTAGGATGCATTTTTTGGACGTACTGGTACGTCCATAGGGGACTTAAGGGGTTAAGGATGAGGTTATAATTATTGATATGTCTTCTTCTGTTCTAAGCCAATAAGTTTCTTGAAGAAAACATAAATCTTATTTTAGATCCTTTTTCTGGTAGCACATACACCCGGCTTTGACATTTCACAAGAACATGAAACATATAACAATATAATAAAAAAGTATATGTCAAAGAAACAAAAATAGGGTGGGTAATAGTCACCCTTCCTCTTGTTCAGCACAAGCAAAAAGACTGGGTTGAACCGGCTGGTCCTTCCCCTCTTCCTGGACCAAATACCACTGACCCACATTAAAGAGAAAAAACGTGAATAACCAATAAGTGAGGGCACCCTCTTGGAGTTCGCAGGCAATATTCTTCAAGATCTGCCAAACTGGAATAAAATAAATAAATAATAAATAAATAAATTAAACCACCACGAAGGGAAATCTGAACCAAGGTCTGTATTACAAAATATACAAAAATCATCTGCACACATAAGTGATATCTAATAAATATATATATAAAAAAAACTATATAATAAATTAATGTGTATATATAATGCATGTAAAATATAGTAACTCAATTAATTCATATACTTGTAAAATCATACAACTGAAACCAAATCAAGTGTACCCATGATTAATATAAATTAAATATATAACAGTATAATAGATACCAAATAAATTAAATTATGTATAGATATATAACAAAACATTAATTTTCCCCTTTTTCTTAATAAAAAAAAATTTTACTTCCCCCTTCCATTTCCATTTTCTCCTTTTCTTTCCCTTTTTTCTTTTTTTTATATAAATAAATAAGTGAATTAATTTATATATACAAAATTATAAAGACAATGCTATACTTGTGAAAACATACATAAGATCTAAATCATCTATACCCGTGATTAATATATTAATAAATATATAACAATATGATAAATACATGATAAATTATAGATATATGACAATCCATAAAAATATATACATATAAAAAAATAAAATAAAAATACTCGCGTAAAATGTGTACATATGTGAATGTGTGAGAGTCCAAGATATTGAAAGATAGTGAAAAAAATAAATCTATAATATTATTTCGGCCTGGTCGCCTGAAAAAAAAAATAAAAACACCAAATCCTACCATATACGTGATGTGTGCGAAGAGAAACCAAAAATAAGATAGGTGGTGTGTGCCAAGTGATATGTAATAAAAAAATAAAAAAAGGTAGGATTTAATGAGCTATCAATGTTGAATTTCCATGACCGGTGCATTCAAATTTCTAGTGTGTTCCTTTTTTCTTCAATCAATGAATTAGTTTCAGATGACGTTTGCTGTCAGTTGCTACCACTTAAATATGCAGTCCAAATGGTGGCAGCTGATGGCAAACAGCATCTGAAACAATAGATGCACCAGTGGTTTTGACCTGCTGGGCAAATGTTTTGGGGGTAATTAGTTTTGTCAAGAAAACAATATAAAGGCAAAATACGTGAAATTCAGGGAGAGAGTGCAGATGGCTGAATATCTCCACCTCACTATTCAGAGCAAATACAATCACAACACCTTAAAAAAAAAAGTTTTGTTTAATTCATGGAAGATAGTAGTGGCATGGACAGCAGGATAATCCCAATGCAGTGGAGATGTCGTCCAAGCTGACTAAGAAAGGTGCAGAGAAGTTTTTCCACCTTAAAGCCTTGCGGCAGGAAGAGGGACAAGATTGCAGCACCCTGACAAAGCCTTCATTTCTGCAACAAATTTCTGTGATGGAAACACCTTCAGAAGCTGCTTCTTTAGCCCGGGACAGGAACCAGAGATACAGCATACAAAGGGTTAAACGAATAAACCTCTTTGCATATTACCCCAAGAACCAGACAGAAATAGTATTGAGGTAAAACAGGGACTGAGTTTTATTGAAAACTCACCAACCCACATTAGCATGGTCCGAGGGCCATCTTCAGATGATGAGGGAAAACCAGGTTTCCCGAATGAGCTCGTCTCTGAAACCAACCTGTTCCCAATTGTGTGTACAACATAGCCCCAAAAGGGTGCTTGGATAGGGCAAAGACAGCCGTAGCTACTGTGCTCAAAGTTCGGCGGGTATTCCCAGCCCAGCCGCCAAACAGTTATACGAAATTACAGCTATGACCCAGTCAGGCTAAAGAGCAAAAAGAACGGGTAAACGGGGCACGTGAATGTATGGGACATATCATCATACCCGGGAACTTTTGGCCTCTGGCTACCCGGAGCCTTCCCTTGCGGGACGCGGCCAGGACTGTCTGCTGACGTCGGGGGGAGCGGTCCCGCTGAAGTCTGCTGGAAACACCCCTAATTCAAGGGGAAATTGGCAGGGAGCAGGGCATGTCAAGATTCGGGTCTTGAACCGGAGAAGTGGTGCTTCACCCGGCGATCTCTGGGTCAAACCCGGAAAGTTCCCAGTTATGCTCTGTTCTTGATAAATGAGGCAAACTTCCTCTGCGTGAGGTAACCAACAGCCCCAAATGCTCATTGGCCTCGTCGGTGAGGTACGGTTGGTATCCCTCTATGCACAAGAGAGCAAGGAGGTCCATGTCTGGACTCGTCTTTGAGACATTAGCCCCTTAACAACCAATGATGGGCCAGGCACGTCATGCAAAAACGGTCAGTTAACGTTCAATGTTGGGCCTGGCACGTCATGGCATTAAACAAGCGTAACCCCTTCAGTCCAAGGGGATTTTGGTCCCGGAGCAATTTTTGCGGTATGTATGCGGTTTTGATACTATAGTTAGATAATTAGCTGAAAATTTAGGATGAGAAATTAGGTAAAAACTAGCAAAAATTAGAGAATATATATATATATTTTCCCTCTATAAATCCTCACAAAATTAGGTAAAGTGACGGAAAATCCCCTCCAGATTTAGCAATTCAAGTATCCTGATTTCAGAAATACCATTTTTATATTTCCATACTTTCCCAGTACTTATACGGAACATATTATAAGGTGTACATTATTCTTTAGAAAGCCGTAGAATGTTTACATTAGGTATGATGGGATTGCAACTCTAATTTTAAACAAATAAACCAAAAATACCCACAAAAGTATATAACCCCGTCCAAAATTGTTTAGCTGCATCTCCCGATTGTGGAAATACCCCCACATCCTCAGTTTTTTTTCTTTCTAGAGGGCCATATCCATCCCCTACATATAGTACCCTATAGGGTAGTATTTTTTATACTTATGGCTTAACGAGTTTGAAGTTTTTAGGGCAATGGTATGTAAAGTTTTTTTTTTTTATTTTTTTTTTTTAATGTTTTATTTTATTTTACAGTGTGGTTAGAGGTCCTCTCCCTGGAGTGCACTCAGCCGCTGGGGAGTGATGCTGTCTGTATCCCCTCCCTGGTGCTGCTGCTGGAGAGATGGGCCGGCTGTGCCAACTCCCGGGACCTCACTCAGCCGCTGGGGAGGGATGCCGCCTGCATCCCCTCCCTGATGCTCTGGCTGCTGCTGGGGAGATGGGCCGGCTGCTCCATCTCCCGGGAACTCACTCAGCGGCTTGGGAGGGACGCCGTCTGCATCCCCTCCCTGATGCTCTGGCTGCTGCTGGCCAGATAGGCCGACTGCGCCATGTCCAGAGACCTCACTCAGCGGCTTGGGAGGGACGCAGTCTGCTTCCCCTCCCTGATGCTCTGGCTGCCGCTGGGGAGATGGGACGGGTGTGCCATCTCCTGGGACCTCACTTAGCCGCTGTGGAGTGATGCATACTCTCATTGCTGCTCCAGTTGCCGCTGTGGAGATGGGCCACCTGTGCCATCTTCCTGATGAAGAGGACAGAGGCTAATGACACTCTGCCCGGATGCCAGCACTTCAGCTGAGGCAGTAGGGCCGGATGGTGTTGGACCGTCGCAGTCAGTCTCTGGGGCCACAGAGAAAAGTGGGCAGAGACCAGCGGTACTCTGCTCTGATGCCAGCACTTCTGCTGGTGCTGTAATATCCTCGGGCTCTGGAGCAGTCTGCCAAACGTGGTTTCCCGCTGCCTACCCGGTGCCCTAAGTATAGCACTTCGGCCATCCCTATTTGGCATTAGTCGGGGCGTAACATCCCTGCCTGTTGGATCCTACCCAAGACCTTATCCAGTTGCCGAACATGCTCACCCCAAGAGCCACAGCAGATTGCGATGTCATCCAGGTAGGCACAGGCAAATTCCTGGAACTCCTCTAGTAACTGATAAACCAATCTTTGAAAGGTGGCGGGGGCATTCTTAATCCGAATGGCACGATCTTGAACTGGTACAGGCCAAATGGGGTGATGATTGCCGACTTGGGAATAGCCAAGCGGCACTGGCTAGCCGGTCTAGCAGTTAATCTACCTGGGGCATGGGGTATGCGTTTGTTGTGGTCTTTTCATTAAGCCGTCTGTAGTCAATGCAGAAATGGGTTGTTTTGTCTTTCTTGAGGACAAGAACAACTGGGGAATTGTGGGGGGGGGGGCTCAATTACTCCTAAAGCCAGCATCTCGTCTAGCTCTTTACGGATGTGGCTCTGTACAGCTTCTGAAACCCGGTAAGCGGGTTGTCGGTGAGGGGCCTGATGCTGGGTTAACTGGGTAATCCCGGGTAGGGCAGAGAATAAGGGAGACCTGCGTTGTAGGACTGCCTGCACTTGGGCTTGCTTATCTGGGCTGAGACGAGGTCCTAGTTTAATCTGCTCTAGGCTCCCATTAGTACGGGTCTCTGCGAGTAGATCGGGGATGGCTTTGTCGCCTGCTTCCGTGGTGGAAGGGGTACATATGGCGGCTATGTCACCACACTCAATTTGTCTGCCTGCGACTCGGACATCAACTTTATAATCCGACGTCTGTGTTTTGGAGAGGGCATTGGGCTGTACCAGGGTTAGTGCCGCCCCAGAGTCTCTGAGTCCTTCTAACAGTTGCCCGTTAATACGGACTGGTTGGTAATGGTGCTCCCTGTCCCTACCGGAACCTTCCTGGTGTGAGCAGAGTCCGGGGGTGCATGAGTAACAGTGATCCTCGGAGTACTGGAGGGATTAGTCCAATGCACAGTCTTGAGGGGGCTTACACAGTGCGCTTGGCGGGGTAACCAGGACCTATTTCGTTGCCCGGCAGAGGTGCCCTGATTAGCTTGGTTTGGGCAGTCCCTAAGCATATGGCCTGGCTGCCCACATTGAAAACAGTTCTTGGGGTCAGGATAGTTCTGTGGTGAGGGCCGAAAGGATCGGGGGAGGCGGGCCCTCGTGGTGGGCGTCTCTGAGCTGCAATCAAAGGCCTTGTCGCTGGTAAGGGGCCGGCATTAGCCCGGGTTGTGGGCAGTTGTGTGCCGCTCGGATAGCCGCCGGATGTCTACAAACTTGTCTGCCGACTGTGCGCTTTCTTCAGGTTGGGTGGATCAAGGTCTCGCACCCAATTTCATACATCCTCTGCGGCGTATTGGAAAAAATGTTCCATTAAAATTTGCAGTTTCCTCAAAAGAAGTGGCCGCAACATCCTTGCAGCCAACTGCGTACCGCCTGGTCCATACGGTACGCCCATTCTGTGTGCGTGTCCCTTGGCCCCTATCGGGCTTCTCTGAACCGTCTCCGATAGGTATCTGGCGTGATGGCATAACGAACCAGGAGACGTAAATCCTGCAGGGCTGGGGACGGTCATCAATTTGTAGCTGTCTGCCATGGTAATAAGAAGCCAAAGGATACTTTTGTGGAAGCTTTCGATGCAGAGAGGAGACTATCCCTTCTGGCACCATAAAAAACACTCAAAAAGTACCACCGCAAATTTTAACAAAATTAGTAAAATTATTGCATGCAAAGGGTTAAAATACCGGCATTTGAACTACCCTGGGGTGTCTGGTTTTTAAAAAATATATGATTTAATGGGGTGAATTCAACTGACTGGTGTTATGGGTTCAAAGGGAGGATCATTTCTCCACTGCTTCAGCAATACTCCTCCAGCTTCCAGTAAATCAGCCCAACAAACAGCATGCAGATCTGAACAGTCTATTTAGTAAGCTCCCAACGTAGTGGACAAAACCAGTCGCATTAGGTTTAAAAGCAGACAAACATTTATTACAGGGAAAGGCAAGCTTTTATGCAGAAAAACATCAGATAACTGGGGTACCTCAATTAATCTCTAACAATAATGAAGCTAGTTCTCCATCAGGTACTCTCATTATGCAGTTACGGGATACAATGGGGAAGGGGAGTGTACGTGACACACGGGACATAATACAATTACCTTTTGGTGAAAATACCTGTACGCAACACACATAATCGGATTAACGATAGGGAGTTTCCCCATTGTCTGGAAAACAGGGTGCCCCCAGCCTACACACAGTGGTACCCCCAGCCTACACACAGTGGTACCCCCACAACCAGTATGTCCCTTGATGCCTCTCAGGGTGGTCAGTCAAAGTATAGGGGACTGTGACATGTTTGCAGTCCGCCTGAGAGTTCCAGGGGAAATCCACCAACTCCCGCTTAGGCATTGGATAAAGGGACAATAGTGCGCTCTGGAGATGGCACAATCCACACAGGAAAGATAAAGCTGGGATGCAGGCCTGTCCTGTTACAACCGGCTTCAAAGCGATGGCACAATCCACACAGGAAAGATAAAGCTGGGATGCAGGCCTGTCCTGTTACAACCGGCTTCAAAGATGTCCCACATAAGACAGAAAGACCATTTGTCAGAGCTCCAAGTTTAAAAAAAAAAAAAATGCATTCCAAACAAGCCGACAAACCCATACATGGGGGGGGGGAGAGATTACTGTACTTGGGAGATGTTGCTGAACACATATAGGTGTGTTGTTTGGCTGTGACATATCGTATTTGCTCGATTATAAGACAAGTTTTTTTTTTCAGAGCAAACGTCTGCATGATGTGCGCAGACATCCTCCGCTGCTACCCGACACTTCTGGGGCAGCTTTGACGGAGCAGCAGCATGATGTGACCTTCCGGTGTTCAGTCATAGAAGCCCTGCGGAGGTCCCGGGTAGCAGCGGAGATTTTCTACGAGCATAGCGCAGACGTCCACCGGTTGCCCACACTTGACAACAAGGAGTCTGAAGCATGGAGGAAAATCTAGGGATGCATCTGTAATTCGGGGGCATATATACATGGGTATAAGGCATATCAGGAGGGCAGATTGGCAAATAGAGGGGACTAAGGCATGCCTGGGGAGCAGAGTGGTAAATAGTGGAGTGTAAGGTATATCAGGGAGGAAGAGTGGCAAATGGGGGTATAAGGCATATCAGGGGGGCAAAGTGGCATATAGGTGAGGGGCAGTGTGGCGTATAGTGGGAATAAGTCATATCTGGGGGGGCAGAGTGGCATATAGGTGGGTATAAGGCATATCGGGGAGGGGGCAGAGTGGCATATAGTGGGAATAAGGCATATCTGGGGGGACAGAGTGGCATATAGTGGGCTATAAGGCATATATCGGGGTCAGAGTGGCATATAGGTGGGTATAAGGCATATCGGGGCAGAGTGGCATATAGGTGGGTATAAAGCATATCGGGGCAGAGTGGCATAAAGGGGGTATAAGGAAAATCTATATAAATTATGTATTTCTGAAATCAGAACACCTGAATTGATAAAATTTTTGTGAGGATTCAGAGGGAAAACATTTTCAAAATAATTTTTATTTATTTTTTTTTAAAATTTTCTCTAGTTTTTACTAAATTTCTCATCCTACATTTTCAGCTGATCATCTAACTATGGTATCAAAATAAAGCTCTATCTCTCCTTGAAAAAACAATATATAGTTTACATGGGTACACTATTCGCAGGAAAAGTAAATAATCGCTGAACCGACATACCACAAAAATGGCAAAATTGCTCCGGTACTTGAGGAACCAAAAACCCCTGGGACTGAAGGGGTTAAAAAAATAGTTTACATGTCAATATTTACTAGTAAAACTTTTTTCTTCTAAGGTAGCTTTTTTTTCTTTTTTTTTTTTAAAAATAATATTCAAATTTCAGGGGGTTGTCTTATAATCGAGCAAATACGGTATACCAGGTTATGAATTCATACCTGAAGTATAATTTGTGTGAAGAAAAAATAATTACTACCACAAGCTTTGGCAAACACTGGTGATAGAATCTTGTGCATGGAAAGGGTTAAAATACCAGCACTTGAAATAACTTGGGTTGTCTAGTTTTCAGAAATATATGGTGTTATGGGTTAAACTGAATTAGCTGGCTTCAAAGATACCTGAAATAGCACATGGGGCAGAATGACCAGATTTTGAAATCACAAAACGCTACTTGTACTTATTGCCCAATAATTTGCAGGAAAAGGCAAAAAAAAAAAAAAAAAACATTGGGCGTTTCTAAACTCAGTACAAATAGTAGACTCTATTTAGCAGAGTTTTTCATTAGCTTTTTTTAGATGAGTAAAAGATTTTCAAAATAAAAGCGAGAAAAAGTTATTTTTTCAATTTTTTATCCTATTTTATAGGAAATTAGATTGAAAATGATATCTGAAGAAGTATAACTTGTGTGGGTACACTAAATGGGAGGGAACAAAATTACAGCAAAACACGAGCCCCGCAAAAGTTTTAAAACAGCCTTGGTCCAGAAGAGTACAAAAATAAAAAAATAAACCCAGTCTTTAAGGGGTTATTGGCTCTCTTCTCAGGAAGAGATTATTGTTGTAATAAACATAGTCCCATATGGAATCAGGGCCGGATGGTGTCAGTAATATTTGTAATACGTTTTTCTCAAATTGTATGGAACAAGGCAGCTTGATCTTACTTGTCAGAAAGCAAAACCACTCCATGTCTCCTAGTGTTGAGATGCTGAGAAGGTCTTTGCCTGGCTCAACTGATCTTATTTGGCCTCTGTGTTATCACATTTTAGTATTCCTGAAGAGTTCATATCTATTATGTTCCTCTATCAAAACCCCTTTGTAAAAGTTCTGAATATTGTGCTTATATGCACATTCTCTACTTCTATGCTCTTGTCCATTTTGAAATTGTGTTTGTGTGGTTCTAATTAGACTTGAGCAACAGCAGAAAGTTCATGTTTGTTTTCGGGTGGGAAAATTATTCGTATTCGACAAACTTTGTCCCAACATTTTTGTTTTCGGAAATCCCATTCATCCCTCCGAGTTGCCATTGAAACAAGAAATAAATGCACAGAAAAAGTTGAATTTAAATTGTGAGACATTGCTCCATTTAATGTAGTTAAAATGGCAACGAGCCAATGTACGAAGATTTTCGTACTGCGCACATTCATTTTCTTTCGTCCAATGTTGCGTTCGTCGTATGGAAAAAAAGACAAGATTTGGAACGAAAATGCAAGTCTAGTTTTAATATTTTACCAGGACTGTACAGTAAACTATATCTGTTTTGCATTGATTTGATATTAGTTCACTGGTAAACTGTGTAGTGTTTTCATTCACTTCCTCTTTGTAGTATTGTTTTGTTTTTCCCTAAGGCCATGGGCATCAATGATTTGCTGTCGTTTGACTTTATGGATGCTCCCCCAATGGAAACTTTAATCACTGCAATGGAGCAGCTATATACCCTTGGTGCTTTAGATGACGAAGGATTGCTCACAAGATTGGGACGCAGGGTAAGTCGAGGTTGTGGTGCAGTTCTTGACTATAACTTTAAATGTTTGTTGTTTTTCTATCATGCTTAACCGTGCTTAAACCTAGACATACCTGTTTTTCAATTTTGAACATGAGTGTTAGTGCAATATAGGTTTTTGGCATAAGTTCCCCTTTCACTCATCAATCCACAGAATATTATCCTAGTTGTCTTGGGGACAAGAGAGAGAGAGTTGAATATATCTACCTGTATCTATATATAAAATATTCATAAACCACAAACAAAAAATCTTGTAACCAAAATATGATATGCCATATTCAGCATGCAGGCCAAACTTCAGGCATAAACAAATAGCAATGAAAATAAACTGACTATTCTACTGGGCAACTTTTGCTTTACATTATAAGCAGTCTCTTATCTCTCAGGCTCTGCGTCTCCACTCCACCTTCTCACAGGTGAAAAAGTGATTGCTCTCTGCATATGTTCTTGTTTTTTGGGGGGCTTGTTTTGAAGATCCCTAATTAGTGCTATAAGAGCAACCTGAACTTTAACTCCCTCTAGTCATTCTGAGGGTAAAATAGCACTATTCACTCACTCTGCCACAATATATACACCCATCAGCCATAACATTATGACCACTGACAGATGAAGTAAATAACACTGATAATTTTGTTATCATGGCACCTGTCGGTGGGTTCATGTGGTCCAAGGAAGGAAAAGTGGTGAACCCGCGACAAATCCAACAGACGAGCTACTGTAGCTCAAATTGCTGAAAAAGTTAGTGCTGGTTCTGATAGAAAGGTGTCAAAACACACAGTGCATCATGGGTTTGTTGCGTATGAGGTTGCATGCGGCTGCAGACCTGTGAGGGCAACCATGCTGTCCCCTGTCCAATGCTGAAAGGGCCTACAGTGGGCACGTGAAATTAAGCATTGGATCACGGAGCAATGGAAGAGGGTGGCCAGGTCTGATGAATCACGTTTACCTGGAGAACACGTCACCTGGATGAATCTATGGAGGCCCCCCTCGCAACTTACAGGACTTAATGAATCCTTTAGAGGACCAAGTAGAGTCCATGCCTCGACAGGTCAGAACTGTTTTGGTAGCAAAGGGGGACATACACAATGCTAGGCAGGTGGTCATAATGTTATCGCTGATCGGTGTGTGTGTATGTATATATATATATATATAATATATAAATATAAATAAAAGAACAACCTACATTTCAAAAGACAGAAACGCATTAAAGTAAATGAGGATTACACGAGGATCTCCTGAGTTTAACAATTTCCCACATGCACAGGTTGGGCATGCTTATGGGACATTACACGGTCTAAATAAGAACATTATTTTCTAAAAAATAGCAAAATATGTCTTTGTGACAGTACTCTGACTTGGCATTTGACACTTTCAATGTTTGCTCAGGCTAGTACTTAGCGTCTAAAGTCTAGCTAGGGAAGGCAGCACACAACAGTAACAAAAACAGGATGCACTGCCTGTAAATCAGACTTTTACAATAAAGGGGACAGAAGAATGCTTCATGTGACCTACCACCAATATTAAGAAGTCGGTACATCCACTAATCCTATGTTAACTTGGACTGTTGAACAATACGAGATATAGTTTTTTCATAAATACCTGTTTGTTTACAGATGGCAGAATTTCCCTTGGAGCCCATGTTATGTAAAATGCTCATTATGTCAGTACATCTCGGTTGCAGTGAGGAGATGTTAACAATCGTTTCAATGTTGTCTGTTCAAAATGTGTTCTACCGTCCCAAGGTAAGTGATAGTTTGTTTTATTATTATTTAAAATAAAAGCTACTCTATTTAGTTTGAAAATTCATTAACCCCTTTGGGACCGAGGCTGTTTTAACACTTTTGCAGTGCTCATGTTTAGATGTAATTTTCTCCTCACTCATTTAGTGTACCCACAAAAGTTATATTTTGCTTTTTCTGGACAAGAAGGGCTTTCTTCAGATACCATTTGATCATATCTAATTTCCCATAATAAAAATAATGAAAAAAAAAGTTTGTGGTAGTATTTTGTTTTTGCATTTTTTTTCCAAACAAATTGTACTTCGGGTAAAAATGTATAGCTCCAGATATGTCACTATCAAACAACACCCCCATGTGTGTTCAACAACATCTCCCAAGTACAGTGATACCCCCATGTGTGGGTTTGTCTGGTGTTTGGGGTTAAAAGGCCACATTTGGGGAGTGCGCTTCTCCCCCCCCCAATTTACCCCATCAAACCATTTTTTTTTTTTTTTTTAATTAGACACCCCTTGGGTATTTGAAATGCTTTTACTGTAACTCTTTCCATGTGAAGATTTTTGGGAAGATACAGCGCTAATTTTAGCACATGCTCATAATAAACTATTTTTTTATTTTATTTATTTTTTCCATTTTTAAAAAAAAAATATTTAAATATTTAACTAATCACATTGTGATTAGAAAGCTGGGCTCCATTGACTTGCATGGTTGAATGCAGTACGTGTATTCAACCTGCAAGTGGAGCCAGAGTTCTCTAGAGTTTTTGTGTGACATGCCTGATCCGTCAATGGACGTTAAGGAGTTAATCCTTTATTTTACAGTCTTGTGCACCATATTATCCTATTTGCTCGATTTATAAGATGACCCCCCCCATCTGAATATCAATTTAGGAAAAAAAAGAAAAAGCCTGAATATAAGACGACCCTATAGGAAAAAAGTTCTACCAGTAAATGTTAATGTAAAAAAAAAGTAAACTATTTTTTTTTAATTTTCCAACCTGCCCCCCCCAGTTATGCACATCTGCCCCCAGGCTTGCCACTCTGCCCCAGAAATGCCTTATACCCCCATATGCCACTGTGCCCCATGATATGCCTTTTAACCCTCTATATGCCACTGTGCCGCATGATATGCCTTTTGACCCCCTACCTACCACTCTGCCTCCAGAAATGCCTTATACCCCTATATGCCACTCTGGCATCTAGGGGGTTAAAAGGCATATTATGGGGCAGAGTGGCATATAGGGAGGTATAAGGCATTTCAGGAGGCAGAGTGGCGTATAGAGGGTTAAAAGGCATTTCTGGAGGCAGAGTGGCATTAAGGGGGTTAAAAGGCAATTCATAGAACACATTTTCAAATTTGGCATGGTAGTCTAATAACTGCAATAGTTGTCAGAGATACTGATTACCCCCCAAAAGTATATGTTTATGAACAGTAGATAAGTCAAGGTGTACAACTAGGGTCATTTTGACACTTTTCAAACAGGGATTTTATCGCCAAGTTTTGAGGTATTTATTTTGGGGGGGGGTTTGCATATGTTGCAATGTTGCTTTAGATTTCATATTATATTTTGTATAGAATATGTGCAACTGCAGAAAAAAACAAATTGTGTTCACCAACACCCCCTGGTTCCAACAAGGTCTCACATGCATGGTTCATGCATTTTTTGAGGAAGCTATGAGGGCAAAACTGGAACATGCACATTTTTGTGAAATTGGTTCAGAAATTTTTCAGAAATTGGTTTACTGGGCCCATATCTCATTTGGGACATTTTGGAAGCCCTCCACTGTAAATTATCCCATGAAAGTATATGTTTATGAACAGTAGACAAGTCAAGGTGCTCAACTAGGGTAATTTTGACTGTTTTCAGGCTTGTTAGTGACAAGTTTAGGCCACTGACATTGACCAGGGAGACCGATCAATAATCAGTGACTTAAAATGCCACGACAAGTGATCAGGTAATAATTATGTATTTTGTTAATATTTTTTTCCACAATTACCCTAGATGACCCCTCTCTCTTTCTAAGGGTCATACAGGGGCTACCATAATGATCAGATCACTCCTATTGGCCAGGAGTGATCTGATCATCGTCAGGCGACTTACTAAACTCACAGCATTTGACTTGGAAGCGCCCTGGACTTTCAGGTCAGTGCTGCTGTTATTTTGTTGATATTTTTTTTAACTCTTTCAATGCTGATGCTCCATTGGAGCACAGCATTGACTGATATTTAGTCCCCACAAGCTTGTGGGGACAAATGTTAACCCCTGCAATGCCGCTATTGTGTCATACACATCGCGGCATTGAAGCTGCACCATCGCTCTCATGGAGTGATCAGGCAGCAGGGGAGGGTTGGGGCTGGTCTCCACACTCATGTGGAGACCGAAGAACCCTCTCCCCCTGTCCCTGAAGCTGCCTCTGGCAGCTGGGACACAATTGCTGGTCTATAGACCAGCCATTGCAGGGAGTCTCTTTGATGACTCCTGTAGGTTTCCATGCCTACAGGAGTCATCAAAGGGCTTGTGGGGGCTCGTTTTTGCTGTTGCTGGTCTGCCTGGGCTTCCGGGATCGTGGCATTGAAGGGGTTAACGCTGCACAGCCGCCACCGCGAGTGATTTCCGCCTTCCGCAAGGTGGCGTCCGCCCTGTAAAAAAAAAACAAAAAAAAAAAACAATGAAGTTGAAAAAGTTCGCTAGAAGGTCTCCAGACCCTCTAGAGAACTCTGGCTCTACATGCAGGTTGAATACAGGTACTGCATTCAACCATACAAGTCAATGGAGCCCAGCTTTCTAAACACAATGTGATTAGTAAAATATTCAAAATAAATTTAACAAAAATATGGGGGGGGAAAAATGTGTAAAATAAATAAAAATAAAAAAAATAAAGTTTATTATTTTGAGCAAGTGCTAAAATTTCTCAAAAATCTCAATATAGAAAGAGTTATAATAAAAGCACTTCAAATACCCAAGGGGTGTCTAATTTAATAAAAAATGGCTTGATGGGGTAAATTGGAGTGGCCGGGCTCAAAGATAGGGCATAGGTACAGACTGACCAAAATGGAGAAAAAAGCGCGCTTCTAAATGTGGCATTTTACGGCTAGGTTTCCACTTGGTTTTTTGTTGCTAAAAACGCCCATAAAAACGCCAATTCAGCCACACAGCGTTTTTTTTTAGTGAAAAAACGCTGCAGCCAGATGTTAGCTGTTCTTCAATAGGAAATCGCACAATGCCATATACACTTGGCGTTTTTCTGTTCGGCGTTTTTTCAGTCCTCTGGCGTTTTTCTGCTTTTTTGGGCTCTGTGGCAGTTTTTCAAAATCGCAGCATGTTGACACTGGCGTTTTTTGCAAGGAAATCTTGGCGTTTTTCTCCAATAGAAGTCTATGGGAGAGAAAAAACGCCATGAAAAAGCCATGTGGGTTTTTTGCCTTGGCGTTTTTTATGGCGTTTTTTCCACAGTTACAATGCAGAGGATGGACCCAGTATCTGTGTGTCCTACGAGAAATAGGCTGGAAACAAACAGTTTCACACAAAACAAAGTTCACATTGAATTTTACACCATTTGGAACAAACATGCCATTACAAACAAACATACCCAACTGGATCCTGCGTGCCAAAAGCAACAGCAAACAATTTGCACCATCATTTGGGGCCAATCTTCCTAGAGGAGCAGACATTCAGAATAAAGCGTGCCTTACAAACCACAGAAAAGAGACAAAAGGGTCCGCCGGGGCGTTTAAGTAGAAATCTACCAAGGAAATGACATCAGGAGAGGGCAGATACTTGCCATTTATCCTAATCCCTTTTAGCTGGGTGAAACTTTTAACTTGTAAAGGCTGGAAAAACTGCCTAAGGTCAAAAAAAGCAATTTCCACAGGAAGGCTAAAACGCCAGAAAAAAACTAAAAAAAAAAAACGCCAAAACGCAGGAAAATGCAGTGGCAGTTTTCTTGGCGTTTTTCATCAAGAAAAAAAACGCAGGACAAAAACCCAAGTGGAAACCTAGCCTCGATCTCAAACGTGACAAACCCATGCATGTGGGGTATTACTGCACTCAGGATGTTGAGGACACACATTGGGGTGTTGTTTGACGCATATCAGGAGCTATGAATTAATTCCTAAAGTACAATTTGTGTGGAAAAAAATACAAAATTTAATTTTGGCAAAGGCAGGTGATAGAATCTCATGCATAAAAGGGTTAAAATACCAGCATTTGAAATACTTTGTCTCTAATATATGGTTTGATGGGGTAAATTGAAGTAGCCGGCTTCAAAGATATTCCAAATGACCACCTGAATTACGCATGTCCCAAAAGTAGCCTTTTACCAGCCAAACAATCTGACAACCCTTCTACGTGTGGGGTATCGCCATATTCAGGAGATGTTGCTGAACACATATTGGGGTGTTGTTTGACAGTGACCTATACCAGGACCTTTATATTTATAACTAAATTACAATTTGTGTGAAAAAAAAAAAATTACTATTACAAAGTTTGACAAAGTGTGGTTGTATAGTTAGTGCATGGAAAGGGTTAAACTACCAGCATTTGAAATACCCTGGGGTGTCTGTTTTTAAATATATGGTTTGATGGGGATTAATTGAGTTAACCGGCTTCAAAGATGTTCCAAAAAGGAGATGGAGGCAGAATGACCAGATTTGGAAAAAAAGGTTTAGAAATCATAAAACGCTACTTGTACTTATTGCCCAATAACTTACAAAAAAAACAGCAAAAAAAAAAACATAAAAACATTGGGTATTTCTAAACTCAGGACAAATAGTAGAATCTATTTAGCTAGTTTTTTACTTCCTTTTGTAGGTGAGTTAAAGATTTTTCAAAGAAAAGTCATAAAAGGTGTTTTTTTTTCAGATTTTCACCGTTTAATTTTTTTTATAGTAAATAAGATATGATCAAAACATATGGTATCTGAATAAAGCCCATCTTGCCCTGAAAAAACAATATATAACATGTGTGGGTACACTAAATGGGTGAGGAGAAAATTACAGCTGAACACAAGCACCGCAAAAGTGTTAAAACAGCTTCGGTCCCCCTTTGATAGGGTTTCGTGGTTCTTCCTGTTTCAGGTGCTTGAGAGGCTGGGACTTGGCCCCCGCTTCCTCCACCAGGTTAGGGCGTTGTACCATTCTCCCTCCGTGTGAATGGCCTGCTTTCGGACGCCTTTCCTTTGGGAAACGGCACGAGGCAGGGCTGTGCGCTGTCGTCCTTTCTATTTATTCTTATGTTAGAACCGCTGGCTAATGCTCTTTGGTTGAACTCTGGGATCTCGGGCCTTTCCGTGGCTGGCACGGAATATAAACTGTCCATTTATGCTGACGACTTGCTCTGCATGTTGTCGGACCCCTTGGTTTCCCTTTCCCATTTAACTACTGAATTACAGACGTTTCATTCTGTCTCTCAGTATAAAATTAATTTACAAAAATCCGAAATTCTGGGGTCCCATATTCCTCCTGACCTGGAGGCTGCCATTAGGGTCGCACATCCTTTGCGCTGGGTTGACACCTGCATGATGTATTTGGGGGTACGTATACCCTCGGATCTTTCTACCCTGGTGGCGGTTAACTTTGCTCCCCTTCTCGCCTCTGTTTTGGCGGATCTGAGGAGGTGGGCCTTTCCCCATATCTCCTGGTTTGGGAGGGTAGGGGTATTGAAAATAAATATCCTGCCTCAGTTTCTCTACCTGATTCAGACCCTCCCTGTTTACCTTACTAAATCGTTCCTTCATGCTTGGCATAGGGTCTTTACTAAATACATTTGGCATGACCGCTCTCCCAGGCTGGCCTTTAAATATCTGGTTGGCCCTAAGGACTGTGGTGGCCTGGGTCTCCCAGACCTTGAGGGGTATTGGGTAGCTTCTCATATACGCAGGGTCGTGGAGTGGATGGCCAGGACTCCGAAGCAGTGGGTACTCCTCGAAAGCTCGTTGTTTCCCCTCGAGATTTCTGCGGTGCCTTGGCTGGTGACTCCACCTAGGTTTCCCTCTCTCTCGTCCCATCCGACCATTGCGCCGACTTTAAGGGTGATTTAGAAAGTACCTCACTAAATTGGGCTGGATGGGCTCTCCTAGCCCACTGTTTCCTGTTTCCTCCAACCCTGTCTTTCCCCCAGGGCTTTCTCAGGGCGTTATTCGTCATTTCCTTTTCGCCGGGGAACGGGTGTTAAGGCTTGGCCATCTCTATAAGGATGGTGGGCTTAGGTCTTTATCCGACCTGTTGGGGGCCCCTCAGGCGCCCTTTGGTTCACTTTTTCTTTATCACCAACTGAGGCATTTCATCTCCTCCTTATCTCCTGCTTTTGACCCGGCTCGCCCGCTCACGCCATTCGAGCTTCTGTGCTCGGACATTAGTCGTCACTCTCATCTCCTAGCTTGTGGGAGAGGGACTTGGGCCGCTCCTTTGACTCGGATGAATGGACCCAGATTTGTTCCCTTGTACATAGGGGTGCCACTTCGGGTAGGCTACAGGAATCCGCTTACAAATTGCTCACGAGGTGGTACAAGGTTCCCGCGGAGCTGCACCGCTTTCTTCCCCGGGTCCTCCTGCAGTGTTGGAGATGTGAGGCCGGAGAGGGCACATATTTACACTTGTGGTGGGAATGCCCTCTGGTTCACCCTCTATGGTCCACGGTTTGGGAGGTTATTAAGGAATTGGGCGATCCAGACTTTCCCTTCTCCCCTGAGTGTATGCTGTTACATCACACCGAATTGAGCCTGGGGTCCTACAAGAGGTCCCTCTCTATCCACCTGGTTAACGCTGCTAGGGCGGTCATTCCTCGATTCTGGAAACAGCCTCGTCCCCCCCCCCCTATTTCTGCCTGGCTAGCTACAGTTAACTTTATATGTCAAATGGAGGACTTAGTTCTGACATCTAGAGGTAGAGGCTACAAGAATGGACTTAAATGGCTTCCTTGGAAGACCTTTCTGTCCTCTCCCTCCTTTCATAGGGTCTTGGGGACTTCTGTGGGTAGCCCACCGGCCCTCAACTTCCCCTAATTCTCTAGGTCCTTGGTAGCAGGCTTCGTTACATCGTACGGTTCCTACATTTCTGTTTTACCTCCACACATATACCTGGAGGCCTCTGTAGCCTCATTCTGCCTTATTAGTACTCCGTCCGTCCACCTCAGTTGATTTTTTTTTTTTGTGTGTGTGTTTTTGTTTCGTTTTCGTTCTTTGCTCAATTCCCGTCCTTACTGTGCTGGGATTCCACCTGTAGGATACAATATGTGGGGCCTAGATGTGGGCTACTGCTGTACTATTGTACTTTTGGTCCTGACCCCTGGGGCCTTTGCTTTGGGCTCCTTGTTTCTCTTTTTTCAAGGGGTTTTGTTTTGTTATCTGCCATGTATCCACTGTGATCTCTTGCAAATTGTATCATCTCTCTGTATGTTCATGCATCATTGCCTTTTGTGCTATGTACCTTGGATGTATGGTTGTGTCTGTTTTTTAATAAACGGTGAATTGAAAAAAAAAACAGCTTCTGTCCCAAAGGGTACAAAAATAAAAAATAAGCCCGGTCCTTAAGGGGTTAAATAGACGTCTTGTAGATGTGCAGATTCACATGCGTTTGAAGAAAAAAATACAAACTGCTGACTTATCTTTGGTACTATTTGGTATTTTCTATTTATATCACTATTTTGTAGTGATGTCGCAACTTGTAGCAGTTATACTTTACACACTGATAGGTATAGTTCCAATATTACAGTATTTATAAGACGACCCCCCAAAGTTTGAATATTAATTTAGGAAAAAAAGAGTGCATGAATATAAGACTACCCTATAGGAAAAATGTTTTACTAGTAAGTATTAATTTGCATGTAAACTATTTTTCAAGATATGACTTATACCCCCTATATGGCCCTCTGCCCCCCCCAGGTATGCCTTATACCTGCCTATATGCCACTCTGCCTCCATGATATGCCTTTTAACCCCCATTATACCACTCTGCCCCCAGAAATGCCTTTTAACCCCCTTTATGCCACTCTGCCCCCCAGAAATGCCTTTTAACTGCCATTATGCCACTCTGACCCCAGGAATGCCTTTTAACCCCTATATGCCACTCTGTCCCCCAGATATGCCTTATACCAGCCTATATGCCACTCTGCCTCCATGAAATGCCTTTTAACCCCCATTATGCCACTGCCACCCCAGAAATGCCTTTTAACCCTCTGTATGCCACTCTGCCTACAGGAATGCCTTATATCCCCCCCCTACTTACCAATGCTTCACCAGACTCGTTCCTCGTACTTCAGACTCCTTGGTGTCTAGTGGGGACAGCCGGTGGACGTCTGCGCAAAGCTTCTATGATAGAGCACCAGAACGTCACGTCACGCCGGCGCTCAGTCATAGAAGCCCCCAGAGGAAGTGCCAGCAGCAGCAGAGGTTACCAGAGAGGAGGATCCGGGTCCCCTGCAGCGCTGCAGGGGGATCTGGATCTTAGTCTTATAGAGCATTTGCTCTGAAAAACCTTGTCTTATAATCAAGCAAATACGGTATTCATGACTAAGAGCATCTGAAGACCAAACTTATGGATAAATCACATTGCTACAGGTATTAAGTACGCATTATGGTTGAGCCAGAGCAAGTGCCTTAGCATATAAATATGCCACTTTTATCAAGAGATAATCCTTAATATTCTCATTCAAGTTATTTGTACATTTAGGACTTAAGTTGAGCAGTGGACAGTGCATTTTGCAGTTAAAAGAAAAACTACTGACCTAACTAAAATTAGTAACAAAATTCTTGTAGAAATACACAGCGTTTAAGTTGAGTCTAGGGTGATTCTAAGGTATCAGTATCATTATTATGTCTTATGGTATGATCTGAGAAATGCTAGATTGTCTTCGGATAAAAAAAAAAAACTCTGTAGACTGGCCCATTGTATATTAACAATATCACTCACAGGAACTCGAAATGATAGTTACCTTATTGAATGTCCAAACATGATAGCCAACATTTCTCTTGTAGGACAAACAAGCTCTTGCAGACCAAAAGAAGGCGAAATTCCACCAGACTGAAGGGGATCATTTAACTCTGCTTGCAGTATATAACTCCTGGAAGAATAACAAGTTTTCCAACCCTTGGTGCTATGAAAATTTCATTCAGGCCCGATCTTTGCGGAGAGCTCAGGATATCCGCAAACAGATGTTGGGCATTATGGATCGGTAAGGAAAAACATATACCTTATTGTAATTTGCACAAATATTAGTTAACAGTAGATTGGTTGTCTTTAGATCCAAGGTAAGATATCATGGTTTATGGAATAAATAAATACCTGTGTCAATGCATCTTATCTAATTGCTTTAGTTTAGTTAGTTAAATGGAGAATTGGTTAGCCAAAGAAGCAGTCTGTAGAAGTGCTTAAGTGTATCATAAAATGGAGTGGTAAATTTATCCATTATTAGTTGTAACGGTCGTTTCCCAGAGGTGACATTGAGCTGTTGCAATAAGGAAACCCAATGAGCTCTTCCCTATTGCCCAAAAAGAGGAATGTACAACGTAACTGTGTTGGAGTGACCACCTACTAGGGCTGCAATTAACGATTATTTTCATAATCGATCAGTTGGCAGATTATTTTTCCGATTCATCGGATAAAAAAATGAATGTAAATTTTTCATTTATTTAAAATAACTTAATAAACAAATGATGTTAAATACAAACAGCAGAATAAAAAAAACTTTGATAAAATGCATTTCTTGTCTTTATTTCCCAACCAGCCCCCCCAATTTATGCACATTTGAGCTTGCCACGCTGCCTCCCACACATGCCACACCACGCTGCCTCCCACACATGCCACACCACGCTGCCTCCTGCACATGCCATGCCACGCTGCCTCCCACATATGCCACTGTGGCCCCTGATATGCCTTATACCCCCTGATACACCACTCCGTCCTCCCCAGACAATGCCATACTGCCTCCCAGACATGCCACGCTGCCCTCCCCACATATGCCACTCCACTCTACCCCCAGATATGCCACTGTGGCCCCAGATATGCCTTATACACCCTGATACACCACTCCGTCCTCCCCAGATATGCATTATACCCCCCAGATATCTCATAGTCCCCTCATAGAGTCACAGACCCGTTCGCATCACACTGACACCATACTTTTAAAAATAATCTTCACTGCCCCCAGGATTTAGATTCCCCATAGTTTGCCCCCCCTTACCTCTAACTGCACCTTAAATTAACTTTATTAGATTAATTAAATTAACCCTAGACACCCCATCAACCGCAACTGCCCCTAAATTAACCCTAAACACCCCATTAACCACAGCATCCCCTAAATTAACCCTAAACACACCATTAACCACAACTGCCCAAAATTAACCCTAAACACCCCATTAGCCACAGCTGCCCCTAAATTAACCCTAAACACCCCATTAACCATAACTGCCCCTAAATTAACCCTAAACACCCCATTAACCACAGCTGCCCCTAAATTAACCCCCATCTCCCCTAACTTTCAGCAGCCCAAATATTAATATTATACTTAGTTAGATGAGTGTCACAGCCTTGTGGTTCCGGGAGAAGGAAGGGGCGGGGCCAATTGTCACAGTGATTACAGGGAGGGACTGGTAAGTAGGAGCTGCTGCTGTGAGTCACTGAAATGGATTATATAATGAGGGGTATTTTTCAGAGCGTTTGCTCTGAAAAACCCTCATCTTATAATCGATAAAAATCGATTCAACTAATTCATTGGCAACGATTTTCATTATCGATTATTATAGATTTCATCGATTAGTTGTTGCAGCCCTAAAAACTACTAAAAGTAATAAATAATTTTGTTTTGTTTGGTCAAGCTACTTGTTTTACTTCATGTACGTAATGGGGGTTTCGTTTGGTCAAGCTACTTGTTTTACTTCATGTACGTAATGGGGGTTTCGTTTGGTCAAGCTACTTGTTTGCTTCATGAGAAGGGGGGGCAGTTTTGTTTGATCTGCTCTTTCACCCGCTTCTCATACTAGCTGGGAGGGAGGAGGGGTTCATTTTCTCAAAGCTGCTCACCAGCCCAACTTGCCCTCTATTAGTCCATCACTTGCTTCTCATGGGAGGGGTGTATAAAAATATATGGTTTGATGGGGGTATATTGCATTGGCAGCCTTCAAAGATCTCCTAAATACCATAAGGGGCAGATTTGGAAAAAATGGCTTTGAAATAGCAAAACGCTACTTGTACTTATTGCCCTATAACTTGCAAAAAAAAAAAATTAAAGTACAAATATTGGGTATTTCTAAACTCAGGACAAATAGATGAGTAAAAGATTTTTCAAGTAAAAGTCAGAAAATTTCCTTTTTTTCTCTCCCAATTTTTTACCATATTTTATACCTTTTTTTATAGTGAATTATATGATACAATCCAAATAATGGCATCTAAAGAAAACGTTTCTTGTCCTGGGAAGAAAAAAACTATGTATAACTTGTGGGTACGGTAAATGCAAAAGAAAATTACAGCTAAACACGAGGACCTCAGAAATGTTAAAACCGCCATTGGCGCGAAGGGGTTAACCCCTTAATGACCTATGACGGGCCAGGCACGTCACACAAAAATGGTCAATTAACAAGCTGGCACGACATTGCTTTAAACAAGCTTAGAAAGTGATCTATGATCACTTTCTTCTCTCAAGGCATTCAGCAACACCAATGTCTGTGGTTCTCATAATGGAGCTCACCCATGGCTCTGTAAGCTGTTAGGATCCTGTTTTTGCCCTGAAAATGAAGAACTTTGAAAATCACTGGCCTCGGTCCCCTCCCCAGCCTATTTTGTGGGCTCTTTCAATTTGGAGTGAATGTCTTTGTGGTACTTCAGACCCATTTCTGCAGGAACTTTATCAATTGGTGCGGTTTGACGCTCTCCGGTAAGTTAACCATTTTTAAATTGTTCCGTATGCTCCTATTTTCTAGATCATCAACCTTCTTGCATAGGAGCTGGATAGTTGTTGTCTGGTTTGTCATTTCCTCCTGCAGCTACGCAACCACATCCTCAAGATGATGTAAGACTTCGGTAATCTTGGTTGTGTTAGCATCAAGTTTGGCTAGTGCAGTGTCAATGGTAGATTTGATTTCCAGTAATCTGGCATCAAAAAGTGGCCATACCGCCTTCAGGGTCACCTGGATAAGGCCACTCACATTTGACCCTGTGATCTGGGGGAAGTATAAATGGGAAGTGGAATCCTGAGACATATCAGATAGTGGTTTGAGCTCCTCTTTGAGTTGGAGGCTTTGTCTTTTCCCTAGTTTTGGAGTGGACTGGGATGTGGCAGTTTGTTTTCTTTTGTGACTGTTTCCTTTGGGGTTTGCTCACAAACTTCTCCATAATGGGAGATAGACTAGATTGCCAGCAGAGAGATATTGCACCAGGGAGAAGATCAAAAAATGATATCACAGGGTAATTCTAATAGGATTGAATTTAAAATCAAAATTCAAAACAGTCTCTGGGGCAACATAAACAAATTTAGTATACGTCACTAGCCAGGGCTGTGATCTGCTATTGTCATGGGATCCTGGTTACATTTAGGGCACAGCATAGAATCCGGCAACGTCAGCAGACAGGTGTCTCCAGACCCCTCACAAAGGCAGTCCATTGAGTATGTTACACTATTTTAGGGTGCGGTGTCAACTAGGTATGAATTCCAGGCATACCATATTTGCTCGATTATAGGACGAGGTTTTTTCCAGAGCAAATGCTCTGAAAAATAGCCCTCGTCTTATAATCAGGGTCGTCTTATAATCAGACCTCAACTAGGTCTGACTATGAGACTAAGATCCAGATCCCCCACAGCGATGTAGGGGACCTGGATCCTCCTGTCTCTCCCCCCCACAACCACCACACTTACCGGTACTTCTGAGTCCCCGGTGCTTAGTCCGGGCAGCGTGTGTTACATTGTTCCCAAATCAAGTGTATGAAGTGGAGAATAATCCTCATACATCATTCTTCTGCTTTACCTTGAGTGAATATTAGCTTGGAGAATCAATTGAAATCTTGTACTGGCCTTTTGTGGAATTATTTAGGGGTAAAGGTGGCGGGACCTTTGGTGGCCTGTAGGGCCACTCAGCCTATTGCAGAAGCATACAGGGATGCCAGAGATGATGCAATTTTCCTTATCCAGAATTCATCTTCATCTCCTAGCTGCACGTGTTCTCACCTAGTAATCTTTCTTTGCATTGATTGTATGGGTGTTAGGTAGGACAGGGAACCTATAAAATAATCATACCCCTAAGTCAGGACTTTAATTACTAAATGAATGTTCTGGTGCAACTCCGTACCTTAGCTAAAAGTAGTAAATACAAGTGCTATTGACCAACTGAGGTATTTAGGAAAAATCTTATTTTTCTCAAAATATTGCAGTTTGATGTGTTGTGCTGAGGTTTTGATTGCTCTAATATGCTTGTAATAATGTCAAATTCTTCCTCCTAGACATAAACTGGATGTTGTATCCTGCGGAAAAGCTACTGTGAGGGTACAGAAAGCTATATGTAGTGGTTTCTTCCGAAATGCTGCAAAGAAGGACCCTCAGGAAGGTTACAGGACCCTCATAGACCAACAAGTGGTTTACATTCATCCCTCCAGTGCTCTTTTCAACAGACAACCAGAATGGTATGAACCTTAATGAGTTTATATAGATATGCAACTATGTGTGTGTGACGCCAGTTGAGGACAAGGTTGATGGTTTCCGCAAGCTCTTACTGCGAAGTTTCTGAATTCCAAAGTGTATTGCTTGGCAACATTGGCGGCTTGTCATTCAGGATGACCAGGTCTGAATGACATGCCGCCAATGTATGTAGATACAGTGTATGTTATGTAGCTCCATACCGTTAGGGGAAATTGTTGCAGGGGAAGATCATGGAGGCAGTAACCAATATTCATGTTATCTATCAGTGGTTAACCTTAATGACAAAGCCCGGACATGTACAGGCTCAAACTGCAATGTTTTCAATGGGTTTAGGGGCCGCCAATTGTCCTTAAGGGGTTAAATAATAAATCTCATTAAAGATTTAACAGGGATTATAAAGTATATATATGCACAGTTATTGCTTTAAAACCAAGTTTGTTTTTTGTAGTTTTGCCTATGTATAGACAGTTTTTGGCTCTTAACTTCTGTAACCTTATTTCTCCCCTGTTAAGGGTTGTTTACCATGAGCTTGTCCTAACTACCAAGGAATACATGCGTGAAGTAACCACCATAGATCCACGGTGGCTGGTGGAGTTTGCACCAGCGTTCTTCAAAGTATCTGATCCAACCAAGCTCAGTAAGCAAAAGAAGCAACAACGATTGGAGCCTCTTTACAATCGCTACGAAGAACCTAATGCCTGGAGAATTTCTCGGGCATTCAGACGTCGATGATTTGCCTTCAGACAGAAAATGTAGTTTATGGGTTTTGTTTAATGTAAAGTGCAAAAATATCGTCTTATAATGTACATACTCGTCCTTTGGCTGCAGCATGGACCCTTCTGTGCCTTATCAGGGTATCCATTTATGACTATTACATATACACTATATGGACAAAAGTATTGGGACACCTGAGCATTGTAGCAACAGGGATGTTTTTATGGCATTGCATTCTAAATACATAGACATTAATAAGTAGTTGGTTCCCCCTTTGCAACTATAGCAGCTTCCAATCTTCTGTGATAGCTTTCCAGAAGGTTTTCTAGTGTTTCTGTGGAGATTTTTGCCCATTCATCCACTAGAGCATTTGTGTGGTTAGGCACTGATGGGCAAGAAGGCCTGGCCGTTCCAGTTCACCACAAAGATGTTCGATGGGGTTGAGGTCAGGGCTCTGTATGGGCCAGTCAAGTTCTTCCACACCAAGCTTATCCAACCATGTCTTTATGGACCTTGCTTTGTGCACTGGGGACATTCATGCTGGAATAGAAAAGGGCCTTGCGCAAACTGTTCGCACAAAGTTGGAAGTGTAGCATTGTCCAAAATATCTTGTTATGCTGAAGGACATACCAAGACATTTTGGAAAATGCTATGCTTCCAACTTTTCAGGAAGAGTTTGGGTGATGCCCTTTTCTATTCCAGGATGACTGTGCCCCAGTGCACAAAGAAAGGTCAATAAAGACATGGTTAGATGAGTTTAGTGTGGAACCTCCACCACAACACCTTTGTCATGAACTGCAATGTAGACTGAGAGCCAGGCCTTCTTGCCCAACATCAGTGCCTGACCTCATAAGTTAACTGGATGAATGGGCAACTATTCCCACAGAAACACTCTTAACATCTTATGGAAAGCTTTCCCAGAAGAGTGGACGCTGTTATAAGTGCAAAGGGGGAACCACTACATATTAATGTCTATTTATTTAGAATACAATGTCATAAAAGTCCCTTTTGGTGTAATGTCCAATTACTTTTGTCCATATAGTATACATGGACGTAAAGGAAGAACTAGGATCTGCGCATCCTTTTCTAACTTTTTTTTTATCAATTTGTGTTAAGGTTTAAAAATAAAACTTAAAAATAAAACAAACTTTTAAATACATTAGCGATAATTGCATGTTGTCTATTTTTTGTGATGTTTAGCAATTTAATGGGGCATTTTTAAACAAGCTGTTGATGAAGATTGAATTATCAGAAATTTTCAGAAGCACCTGAGTGTCACTTCTGCACTGTGTAAGGAAAAACAAACAAATCATAAAGGCAGCAACAAAAGTACATTAACCCCTTAAGGACCGGGCTCATTTTTCGTTTTCTACCCTGTGGGACCGAGGCTGTTTTGACACTTTTGTGGTGCTTGTGTTCAGGTGTAATTTTCTCCTCACCCATTTAGTGTACCCACATAAGTTATATATTGTTTTTTTCAGGACAAGATGGGCTTTCTTCAGATACCATTATTTTGATCGTATCATCTTATTTACTATAAAAAAAATAAAAAAAACATGGTGAAAAATTGAAAAAAAAGACATTTTATGACTTTTATTTGAAAAATCTTTTACTCATCTAAAAAAGCAAGTAAAAAAACTAGCTAAATAGATTCTACTACTTGTCCTGAGTTTAGAGATACCCAATGTTTTTATGTTTTTTTGCTGTTTTTTGTATGTTATAGGGCAATAAGTACAAGCAGCGTTTTATGATTTCCAAATCTTTTTTAACAAATCTGGTCAGTCTGCCTCCATCTCCTCTTTGGAACATCTTTGAAGCCGGTTAACTCAATTTAACCCCCTCAAACCATATATTTTTGAAAACTAGACACCCCAGGGTATTCCAAATGCTGTTATTTTAACCCTTTCCATGCACCAATTATACAACTACACTTTGTCAAACTTTGTAATAGTAATTTTTTTTATTTTTTTTTCCACACAAATTGTACTTTAGTTATAGATATACAGGTTCTGGTGTATGTCACTATCAAACAACACCCCAATGTGTGTTCAGCAACATCTCCTGAGTACAGCGATACCCCACATGCATGGGTTTGTCAGATTGTTTGGCTGGTAAAAGGCTACTTTTGGGTCATGCGTAATCCAGGTGGTCATTTGGTCATTCTGCCTCCATCTCCTCTTTGGAATATCTTTGAAGCCGGTTAACTCAATTTAACCCATTCAAACCATATATTTTAGAAAACTAGACACCCCAGGGTATTCCGAATGCTGTTATTTTAACCCTTTCCATGCACCAATTATAAAACTACACTTTGTCAAACTTTGTAATAGTAATTTTTTTTCACACAAATTGTACTTTAGTTATAGATATACAGGTTCTGGTATATGTCACTGTCAAACAACCCCCCAATATGTGTTCAGGAACATCTCCTGAGTGCAGTGATACCCGACATGCATGGGTTTGTCGGGTTGTTTCAGATTTAAAATGCCACATTTGGGAAGTGCGCTTTTTTTCTCCATTTTGGTCAGTCTGTACCTATGCCCTATCTGTGAGCTAGGCCACTCCAATTTACCCCATCAGCCATTTTTTTTATATATTAGACACCCCTTGGGTATTTGAAGTGCTTTTATTTTAACTCTGAGATTTTTGAGAAATTTTAGCACTTGCTCAAAATAATAAACTTTATTTTTTTATTTTTTTTATTTTTTTTAATACTTTTTTTTATATTTTTTTTTACACATTGTGCTGGTACTGGATGGTTCATCTAGTGACATCACTGCATAATTATTTTTAAATGTTAGCACATTTTTTTTTTCCATTTTTTTATTTTTTATTTTTTTTTTTGAATATTTTACTAATCACATAGTGATTAGAAAGCTGGGCTCCATTGACTTGCATGGTTGAATGCAGTACCTGTATTCAACCAGCAAGTGGAGCCAGTTCTCTAGAGGGTCTGGAGACCCTCTAGCGAACTTTTTCGTCTTTATTGTTGTAGTTCCCGGGCCGCCGCCATCTTACTTGATGGCGAAGATCACCGGCAGCTGCGGCTGTGACCGCTCTCCGGAGCGGTCACAGCCCACCTAAAGGTAAGTGTTTGGTGTCGCTGGATGCCTCCTGATCGAGGCATTCCAGCGACACCATTTAAGTTTAGGAGGCGATCGTTGATCGCCTCCTAAACGCTTTTAAAACGGGCGTCCGCCGCCATACAATGTATGGCGGCTGTTGACGCCCCGGGGAGGGGCCAGACATGGCCCCCGATGCCGATCTCGGCCTTGCTGAATGCCTCGACATCGAGGCATTGCAGCAAGGCCGTTTAAGCGAAGAAAGTGATCCTTGATCACTTTCTAAGCTTATTTAACTTTTTGACGGTTCAGGACCGTCAAAGGTCATTTAGTGACCTTCTTGTCATGACGGTCCTGAACCGGCAAAGGTCGCGAAGGGGTTAATATAATACATAAACTAGAGGAGACATTTTGGAGGTATTTTTAAGTCATCAGCATGATCTTTGGTAAAATAAGAATTTTATATAGTTATCGTGTACATAAACAGTCACGATTTGTGAGTGTTAACTGATAGCGAAAAGCAAATTTCTCAGTGAAATGAAAATAAATGTTAAGCATAAATGTTTCATCTGTGAATTTAATACATCAGTTCAGTTCTCCTGCTCTACTTTTATGATATAGACAGAGATAAGGAAAGATGAGTCTGTGTACATCAACCCCTTTAGTGCCATTTTTGCCATATGGAGGTTAAGCCATTATTCCCCTTTACTGTGAATAGTTTACCCATGTCAACTGAATTTCTTTTCAGGGCGAGAGTGCTTTCTTTTGATACCATAGTAACATGATTGATTTATTTTTGATCAGCAAATTTTTCCTGGCTTCCTCAACAGAAAAATTTGCTGATCAAAAATAAATCGATAATAGTACTCTTATCGATTTATTTTTGATCAGCAAATTTGTCTCCTGAGGACGTCAGGATACCACCCGGTGAAACTCGTAGAGAGGCTGATTTTATCTTCATCTATTCATATCATCACTTACCAGTGGATTCCTCGTGGATTGCCTTTGCTTTGATGCTGTTGCAGCTCACTTTGTGAGCCATCACTTCTTGTAAGTTGCTCCAATAAATAGGGGCCACACTTTTTACTTGCTATACTGTGCCATGGTATTATTTCTTTTACACATTGGAAAGGACTGCATTTTAGATTGTCCTGGATACGATATTTTCACATCGTTTTACCCTGCGCTTCCCTACCTGTATTTATTACTCTTGTTTTAATAGTACTGTGAGGAGTACTAAGGAGGAGCTGCGGGTACACATGTTATAATTTATAGTGCCACATTTCACTCACACATACACACCTTGTTTGGCTAAGAGTTCAGAAGCCTTTCCTGATTGGCTGTGGAGTCCCTTCACACAGAGGAAGATTTTAAGTTTAGAACCTTTAATAAGCATGTTCTGGTCTGTGCTCTGTAGCATCTAAGTACTGTAAAACCTACGCCTGTGTAATCTGGGTGTGCAGCCAAACATGTTTTGGTGTATTTATCATAGGGCCCTTGTGCAAAAATTGCCCCTGGGCCCCCAACTTCACAGTACCACCTTTGCCCTAAACAGCTTATTAGTGCCATCCTAACCCCCAGACTGTTTGTGCCATCTTTGCCCCAGGGGCAATTTTCGCATCAGGGCCTAGTCCACAGCGCTGAGACCTCATTGCTCCCCACAGTGTTAATATGCTCTTACATTCGGTAAAACATGATGTTTTACCCAATCGTCAACCAATAGTGATGTAACACAAGACCTTTGTGCTCTAGACCCAGCCTGTTTATCAACAGATATGAGCGTGGATACTGATCTCCAAAACCTATTGACCGTGTATACCTCTGAGTACATTAAGAGGTTGTTAAGCTTATGCTGCATGGAACGGTTGATATCCTGGTGGTGCTCTACTCCAGACGAACCTCATCTCCCCACCACAGAGCTGGCATATTGTAAAAAAGAGAGAGTGGAAGATTTTTCTCTTTGCGTAATGCTGTATTGCCAGGACTGTGGATAGAACAGGAGACTAATTCTGAGCAATGTTCCAAAGGGACATGAAGCAAGAACCATAATCCAATCGGTATACAGTAAATAATGTGTTAATAAAAAAACAAAGACTTTTCCTCCGTAGACATAGGCATGACTGATGTACCCTCGATCTTAGAGCCAGGCCCCCATCCAATTTACTTTAACCCAATAACGACGGATACATGAAACTTGGGTTGAAAAGGCCGCAGCCAATTTTATTTATTAACCATGTCAATGCCACGCAACCTTAGGCCCAACACCTCGTTGCGTTAACAGGGCAAAGACTACCAACTGAACATAGAAATATAATAAAATCCATAAACATAAATAATTAACAAAAAACCATAAAGCCTTCTAGGCAGACTAGGAACCACCACACACGGGCGGACATACCCAGATGCCCAAACATACCAAGATGCCCAAACCTGAGGCTCCCAGCACCACCTACCGGGAACCTCCCATCAAATGCTCTCCCCCAGAGCATTCACACCCCTTAGATGCCTGGTAAGCCAAGAGCACATCGCTTGACACCCTAAGCCAGATGGGCTTCCCCCACCAAAATAAAAATGGCCTTTTCAACCATTTCTGCATTAGCCAAATTAAAAAGTCCAGCCACAAATCAGAGATGAACACCATCGTCCCGAAACAAACCTGAAGCACAACCCTCCAACGCCACATACCGCACCACCACCCCATGGTGCTTCTAAATAAAGCTCGCCATGAGCTTATTCACCTTGCCCCTACTGCGCTCCATCGCCTCACCATCCACCATCAGCATGCCGCCAGCGCAACCGAAGGATCATCTCTGACCAGACCAACCGAACACCGGGATCTAAAACCTGCAATCTATCAACGCATCTTCCAAACTAACTCCTGCTGAGGTATAACACCCATATCATTGCCACCCACATGAATGACCACCACAGCTAGAGCCACACCTAAACGAAGGTACTGTGTAACCATAACAAGCACCCCATCCCACAACATACTCCGCTCCCCAAACCAACTCACACGGAAGCCCAGCTGCAAACCTTTCACCCTAACTGCGGCTCACCCAGAGCCGGCCTTAGGTGTTCTGGCGCCCTGTGCGGACTACTCGTCTGGCGCCCCCCCATCCCAAAAAAAGAAAGGAATCAAAACTTGTAACAAAACCCCAATCACTATATACTACGCCAAACATTGATGTGGTGTAGGCCTACCACTTCATTGTCTGGCTTAGTAGTAGGGATGCACCGAAACGAATTCTGGACTGAAACCAAAAGTGCAGCATTTACCTGGCCGAAACCGAATATGACCCCCCCCACACACCATAACACATAACAAAACAATGAAATAACAATATTTATATATATATATATATATATATATATATATATATATATATAATTAACAGCAATCACATTCTTATCATGCCCGCAGATTCCAGGATGTACTCGTAGACTACTTGGCATGATAGGAGTATGATTGCCCTATGTACCCCGTCTCACTCCATTCTCCCTATCTACCCCCTCCTAACTATCTACCCTCTCCCTCTTTGAAGTTCACTTACCTTTCAGAAGTCCTGCGGTGAGGGTGCAAGGCCTCTGCCTCCCAGCTCTGCCACTGTATGGAATAGTATAGAGTGATGGGAGTTATGATGTACTTTAGAGCATAATTATATAATGAAAAATACATTGGAAATGGTACAGCATAACACCCATCACTCTCACACACTTACCAATCCACACATATATACCAATCCACACGTATACCAATCCACACATATATATATATATACCAATCCACACATATATACCAATCCACACATATATACCAATCCACTCCACACATATACACCAATCCACTCCACACATATACACCAATACACACATATACACCAATCCACTCCACACATATACACCAATCCACATATATACACCAATCCACACACACATACCAATCCACACATATACACCAATCCACACATATACCAATCCACACATATATACCAATCCACACGCATACCAATCCACACGCATACCAATCCACACATATACCAATCCACACATATATACCAATCCACACGCATACCAATCCACACGCATACCAATCCACACACGTATACACCAATCCACACACGTATACCAATCCACACATATACAGCAATCCACACATATATACCAATCCACACGCATACCAATCCACACATATACACCAATCCACACATTTACCAATCCTCACATATATACCAATCCACACATATACACCAATCCACACATATACACCAATCCACACATATACACCAATCCACACATATACACCAAACCACACATATATACTAATCCACACATATATACCAATCCACACATATACACCAAACCACACATATATACTAATCCACACATATATACCAATCCACACATATATACCAAACCACACATATATACCAAACCACACATATATACCAAACCACACATATATACCAAACCACACATATACACCAATCCACTCTCACTGTCACTCTATGCTTTCCTACCTTTCCTCTTTCAGTTTCTTTGCCTCCTCTTCGCTCTTCTTCTTAGTTCTTCTGTCTTCTCTTCTTCCGGGTCAGAGGGCACGGAGACCGGTGGGCGCGGCTTCAGTGCTGTGCGTCGGGATCTGACAGGAAACCCCGGCGCACAGCAGCTGTTGCCGCGGGGATCACAAGGGAGCGGTATCGGAGGTCTGTTAAAGACCTCCGATACTGCTCCCTTGCGAGCCTGCTCCTCCAGCGGCGGACATTACTGTCCGTCTCTGGAGGGGTGCCGGGTGCCCCCATACTGGCGGCAGCGGACCCCGCGGCGGCAGGGGCGTCGGACCGCGCTGCGGCGGACCCCGCGGCGGCAGTGGCGTCGGACCGCGCTGCGGCGGCGGCGGACCCCGCGGCGGCGCCCCCTGGAGTGTGGCGCCCTGTGCGGTCGCACAGGTCGCACACCCCAAAGGCCGGCCCTGGGCTCACCGATGGGCCCAGTACACATGAAAGTGGCCCACGATCCAGACCAATACGCCATATCCTGCAAGTAGAAAAAAAGATAATGTAAAAAACCAGAAAATCCCCAGCCAACATTGCAACAAGAACCAAACCACCCCATCCACAAAGCAAAGACCAGCTTAACACACCAGCCTATGCGGCCTCGCATACCTCCGGAAACAACCCGACTTCCAGCGCCCCCTCTCTGTTGCACAACCTCCTCACTCAAACCCAATCGTGCCGTCTCCATGACAGCCCCTATCCGGAATGAAAGCGTTCCAAACTCGGTGGCCGCAAAACCCAGCCGACCCAGCCCTAACCTCAACACCCAAACAAACTGAAACCTGGACAACAGGGCCAAATCCCGGTGCATCCAGGAACCTCTGCACACAACCAACTGAGCAAACGGAATCGCCCGGCAGAGCGTACAGCACAACACAGCTCCCCCTCCCCAGGACATCAGTCTTAGAGGACCGCAACCAAACTAAAACCCTCTCCCCCGAACACTCCACATAACGCACCGCCAAACCCCCATGCACCACCTTGGTCCCACGATCAACTCCGGAACACCCCAAAGAATGCCAATGCAAAAGCCGCCCTAAACAGAAGAACCTCATAACCATCCTTACACAAACCCCCTATCACGGTCTGCGCGGCTGGTATCGGGGCGGTGATGGGCAGCTTGTGGCTCGGCTGTGATGTCATCGTGGAGGCGGGGGTTTAGACTGGCGCCGGTTTTAAAAATCCTGAAATCCGTTTCTCCTGCACCATGTTGTGGTCCTATACTCTGTATTGCTGCTGTGTTCCTGATCTTCGTTGCCATTGACCCTTTGCCTGCCTGACTACTCTTTGGATTTTGACTCTGTACCTCTGCCCGGATTTCCGTGTACCAGGTTGGCTTGTCTGACTTCCCGCTCCGTGTCTTGACCTGTTTCGGTATGACCAGGGGGCAATTTTAGAAGAAGATTTCTGCAGTATTGCGGTAGCAATAATTGCTCAACTTCTTCATCCTTTTGGTAATCCACTCTATAAAGCAAACTATCTTCTACTAATTTTACATTCTCCTGTCCAACCACAAAAGTGTGATCCTCCCACTGGGCAGCCAAAAAGTTTCCTGACAACTAGATTGTGGCATTCTCCCTCTTCTGTGGGTTCATCACTTTGCTTGGGTAATGAACAGTGGCGACTCTAGAAACAATATATAGGGGGGGCACACAAGATACCACAGTCAAACTGGGGGGGCATTAATAATTTCCACCATTAAATGATACCACTGAAAAAACACACACACACACACATATATATATATATTGCCAAAAGTAATGTGCTATGGAATGATATTTTTGTTATTGGACAATACAATACTCGATCATTCAACATTGGAAGCCTGAAGCCACAATTTAGTACGACTAATCCTTGAAATCCTTTAAACAACACAATACCTTAACTTTTGCACTAAATGATTTCAGGGCCTAATATTAGATCCTGCTGCTGATATACATATATATTAGCCCCTGCTGCCCATATATATTAATATTAGCCCCAGTTGCCGATATATATTAATATTAGTCCCTGCTGACGATATATATATATATATATATATATATATATATATATATATATAAATATTAGACCCTGCTGCCGATAGCAGGTATAGATCAACACATTAACACACAAACCCAGCTTTGCATGTATAGATCAATTTAAATTCACTTGTGATCTCAGCACTGAAGGTATATATCAAATAAACAGAATCAGACATACAAATCCTGTATTTGCAGGTATACAATAATAATAGATGAAACGTAGCATCGCAGGTATAGATCAAATAAATACATGGAAACAGCATTGCAGGTATTAATCAACTGAACAAGACATACAAACCCTGTATTTGCAGGTATACATAAATAATGTATGGAAACATAGCATAGCAGATATGGATCTACAGAATAACACAGAAACCCAGCTTTGCAGGTACAGATCAATTGGAATTCACATAAAAACACGGCATTAAAGGTATATTTAAAACCCCCTAAATTACAGGCATAGATCACAGGTTGCACACCCCAAAGCAAGCCCTGGCGTCCACGCTGTCCACATAGAACCTGGCCAGCACCCAGATAACACACATACGATTTGCCATCTTTGTCCCATATACACCCTGCCTGTGCCATCTCGGTCCCCAAGGCTCAAACATCCTGCTAGTGCCATCTTTGCCCTTCCACAATTATACATCTATGATACACACAAACACATTAACTCATGCTCTCCCTCATTCAGACAATTCATCCACACATTAACTCATGCTCTCCCTCATTCAGACAATTCATCCATTTTAAGAAACTACACCCCTTGGAGCTTCAAATGAGGGGCTACATGTATTTCTAGGACAAAAGTTGAGTGCACAAATAATGATGGAATATGTCGCTTTGGCTAGAAAATATGTTTTTTCTATCCATGTTCATTTGTGTCTAGCGCACTCCATGTTTGTACTAGAAACACATACAGCCCCTCATTTGATGCGCCAAAGTGTGTAGTTCTTGCAAATGTGTACTTTTTGTGCCATAATTTAACTTCCTACATGAGCAGTAATGCCACATCAAGGCTTCAACCCTAATTACTGATCATTCACACGGCTTTCATATCTCCATTCACTCGCAGAAGCACACACCATACTTTCCATACATTCACTCACATAAGCACACACACCATTATTTCCCCTTACAATCCCAAAGAAATGATGGTAAAGGGAGAAAAAAAAATCACTTTTACAGCAAAAACAAGTTTTGCAGTAAAAATGCAAGGCGCTCCAGGGATGAGATGGTTACTCACGTACCACACAGGCTAAATGGCTGATTTTAATAATATTTGCAGTTCATCAGGATTTCAAAAATTGCCTCCCTCTACCGTTGGCTAAATTTAACCCCATGATCAAAGGGATCATGGGATAAAAAATTAGTATCGGCCATTTTTAAAAAGGGAATGTGACTTTTTATAGCTATATGATCGCTGTGGTAACATTGCCTATCACAATGATCATTTAGCTAGAATACTTAAACTTTTTTATTTTTTTTAAAGTTTAACTACTTTATGTTTAAATCATTTTTTTTACATTTTTGTAACGTAAATATTTTTAAATTCTTTTACAAGCTATATACCGTTGGAAAGGTGAAATAATTACCTTTCCAATGGTATATGTTGGAGGTCTGTAGCTGTTAGATGCCTGAGATACAGGCATCTAAGCAGCATGCCCCCATACCGCTTTAACTGACAATTGTCAGTTATTAATAAAGTTGCGCGGTGACGTCATCGCGTCATTGCGTGTGCCGTCACCGGCCGGATCGGGTGGCCCCGGTGATGCCCTTCAGTGTGAGGGGCAGATCGCCGGGGTAGGTGCACAGACCTCCATCAAGGTCCACAGACCTCCATCAAGGTCCACAGACCTCCATCAAGGTAAGATAGTGCTAGCGACGGCATGGTGCCGTCGTTAGCACCCGACTGTGACTGCTAGCGACGGCACCATGCCGTTGTTAGCAGTCAAGGGGACTGTCCTGGGTGGCTCCAATTTCGGCGGGGGGGCAACAGGGGGGGCAAGGAATATCCTAGGGGGCCCCCCTGTAGCGACGCCACTGGTAATGAATGGGAATAAAATAAGGCTTAACCCTCCCATTCTATAGCTGGCTCTTTTTTTTTTTTTTTACTACATTGATCTCAATCGAGATTAGTGTAACTATGGGGTACTTATCTCCTGCTCGCCCAAACCACCGTCCCTCCGAAGTCCCTCAACACCAGCAGCTGCCACCAGGATTCACCAACGCCAACCTCATGGTTTCTGGCTCTGTCAGGCGCGGGCACGCCCCGTGTGGCCAATATTGTATCGATCCGAACAGCCTCTTAAAGGGACCTGACACCTATGTGTTCCAAGCCTCCTTTTCATCCTGGGTGGGAAATGCAATCTAAATGACTATTTAAACCTGTTGGTTATGCTAGATCAGTGCCTGTGTCTTGTGCATTTTGGCTCTGTATGAATAAACTCCTGTGATTTTGGCTCTGATCTTGGCTTGCATTGATGTTCCTGTCTGTCTCCTGCGTTTGACTCAGCTTGCTATTACACTATCCTGTGTATATTCCTGACCTCAGCTTCGTGTAACATCTTCAGTATATTTTTTCTCTCTGTTTGCTCGGCTAGTGTCCTGATCCGCTCCAGAACCCCAGTGGATGTTTCCAAGTGTCACGGAGCTGGCTAGTCCGAGTGACTACCTCTGCTGACTTGTGCTCCCTTAGCCTGGGACAACACACTCTTTCCCCAGTTTCCCAGTCACTAGCCGAGACTCAGTGTAGGGTATAAACCAAGATGAAGACTGATTTATTTCTCACACACAGCGCTGGATATATCCAGCAAAACACACACTAACATAAAACAAGATATTGGGATACAAAACCGCCCCCTTAATCTGCCTCCCAGAGACAACAGGGGCAGTAACGAGATTAACAATACAATAGGGTCCCAACATCCACTATCTATTACTGCCAGAAATCAGTTCCATGGCTGTCGGGCCTCTCCAGTGGCCCCAGTCACACCAAGTTCCTGTACTGCTGGTCTTCTAGCAGTGACTATTAGAAAAGGGGAAACTACTTTTTGTATCCTTTGTATCCACCTGTTCATCTACAGGTCTGTTCTGATTGCCCATACTCGACATCTCCCCATATAGGTCCCAACATTTCTGCCTCTTCTGTTGGATACAAGTGGGTCTGAGAAAAATTATCACCTACCTCGTATATTACCACAGGGGATTAATTTTGGAAACTAAATCCCTAAATACACAATATCAAAATACAGTCCCCCAGTACTAAAAATGTATATATTATTTGAACTAGGATGCTCATATTTACTTAAACTGAGTTGCTCGTATTGAGTAACATTATAGCCATCCAGTTGCTAAAGCACACATCAAATATCTGTGACTCTAATAGAGCAGGGCTCTATTAACTGACCAGCAGTGTCTAACCTGCTTGAACTGCAGGAATATAGAGAAAATGTATTCCACAGTACCCCACTCCACTCCAAGGAACTGCAGGATTACGAAGAAGCAAAAAGAAACCCTATAATCACATAAACTAAATCTACATCCAAGGATTAGAGACAAAACAAACAAACGTGCATTTCGCCAAGACTTAGCTCCCCTCCCATTGGTTAGGTGTAGGCAGTGGCGTCGCTACAGGGGGGCGACGCCCCCCCTGTTGCCCCCCCGCCGAAATTGGAGCCACCCAGGACAGTCCCCTTGACTGCTAACAACGGCATGGTGCCGTCGCTAGCAGTCACAGTCGGGTGCTAACGACGGCACTATGCCGTCGCTATCACTATCTTACCTTGATGGAGGTCTGTGGACCTCCATCACCACCTACCCCGGCGATCTGCCCCTCACACTGAAGGGCATCACCGGGGCCACCCGATCCGGCCGGTGACGGCACGCGCAATGACGCGATGACGTCACCGCGCAACTTTATTACCGTATTTGCTCGATTATAAGACGACCCTGATTATAAGACGACCCCCCAAAATCTGAATATTAACTTAGGAAAAAAAGAAAAAGCCTGAATATAAGACGACCCCAAAGGAAAAAAGTTTTACCAGTAAATGTTAATTCATGTAAACTATTTTTTTTAATAAAAGCTATGATTGAGAAAAATATTTTTTTTGTTTTTATTTCTTGTATTTTCCAACCTGTCCCCCAGTTACGCACATCTGCCCCCAGGCTTGCTACCCCAATATGGCACTGTGGCCCATGATATGCCTTTTAACCCTCTATATGCCACTGTGCTCCATGGTATGCCTTTTGACCCCCTATGTGCCACTCTGCCTCCAGAAATGCCTTATACCCCTATATCCCATTCTGGCATTTAGGGGGTTAAAATGCATATTATGGGGCAGAGTGGCATATAGGGAGGTATAAGGCATTTCAGGAGGCAGAGTGGCATTAAGGGAGTTAAAAGGCATTGTATAGAGCACTCTGCCTCCAGAAATGCCTTATACCCCTATATGCCACTCTGGCATTTAGGGGGTTAAAATGCATATTATGGGGCAGAGTGGCATATAGGGAGGTATAAGGCATTTCAGGAGGCAGAGTGCTCTATTAAATGCCCCCTTAACGCCACTCCAGAAATGCCCTATGCCCCCATTTAACACACACACACACACACACCCTATACCCCCATTTAACTAACACACACACACACACTCTCTCTCTCTCTCACCCCCCCTTCCCCCTCTCTCACCCCCCCTTCCCCCTCTCTCACCCCCCCTTCCCCCTCTCTCACCCCTCTCTCCCCTCTCAGCCCTCTCTTACCGGTGCTTCCAGCCGGGGCAGCGGGTTGACGTCGCCTTCCGCTGCAGCCGCAAGGACGTGGAGTTGGCAGCGGGGGTTTGTATGCGCCCGTTGCATATACTTTCCCCGGCTGTCAGAGGTCAGAGATCAGAGTTCCCCGCACCGGTGCGGGGAACTCTGGTCTCTGACAGTCGGGGAAGGTGTACGCGACGGACGCAGACAACCCCCGCTGCTAGCCACACCTCCTTCCAGCTGCAGCGGACGTTGTATACGCGGATCTCGTAGACGTCAACCCGCTGCCCCGGCAACACAGCAAGAAGCACCGGTAAGTGTGTGTGTATGATGGGGGGGGGAGACAGGAGGATCCAGGTCCCCTGCAGCGGTGCGGGGGATCTGGATCTTAGTCTCCTAATCAGACCTCTATTTGAGGTCTGATTAGAAGACGACCCCGATTAGAAGACGAGGGGTATTTTTCAGAGCATTTGCTCTGAAAAAAACCTCGTCTTATAATCGAGCAAATACGGTAATAACTGACAATTGTCAGTTAAAGCGGTATGGAGGCATGCTGCTTAGATGCCTGTATCTCAGGCATCTAAGCAGCTACAGACCTCCAACATATACCATTGGAAAGGTAATTATTTCACCTTTCCAACGGTATATAGCTTGTAAAAGAATTTAAAATTTAAAATTTAAAATTACATTACAAAAATGTAAAAAAAATGATTTAAACATAAAGTAGTTAAACTTTAAAAAAAATAAAAAAGTTTAAGTATTCTAGCTAAATGATCATTGTGATAGGCAATGTTACCACAGCGATCATATAGCTATAAAAAGTCACATTCCCTTTTTAAAAATGGCCGATACTAATTTTTAATCCCATGATCCCTTTGATCATGGGGTTAAATTTAGCCAACGGTAGAGGGAGGCAATTTTTGAAATCCTGATGAACTGCAAATATTATTAAAATCAGCCATTTAGCCTGTGTGGTACGTGAGTAACCATCTCATCCCTGGAGCGCCCTGCATTTTTACTGCAAAACTTGTTTTTGCTGTAAAAGTGATTTTTTTTTCTCCCTTTACCATCATTTCTTTGGGATTGTAAGGGGAAATAATGGTGTGTGTGCTTATGTGAGTGAATGTATGGAAAGTATGGTGTGTGCTTCTGCGAGTGAATGGAGATATGAAAGCCGTGTGAATGATCAGTAATTAGGGTTGAAGCCTTGACGTGGCATTACTGCTCATGTAGGAAGTTAAATTATAGCACAAAAAGTACACATTTGCAAGAACTACACACTTTGGCGCATGAAATGAGGGGCTGTATGTGTTTCTAGTACAAACATGGAGTGCGCTAGACACAAATGAACATGTCGCTATGGATAGAAAAAATATTTCTAGCCAAAGCGACATATTCCATCATTATTTGTGCACTCAACTTTTGTCCTAGAAATACATGTAGCCCCTCATTTGAAGCTCCAAGGGGTGTAGTTTCTTAAAATGGATGAATTGTCTGAATGAGGGAGAGCATGAGTTAATGTGTGGATGAATTGTCTGAATGAGGGAGAGCATGAGTTAATGTGTTTGTGTGTATCATAGATGTATAATTGTGGAAGGGCAAAGATGGCACTAGCAGGATGTTTGAGCCTTGGGGACCGAGATGGCACAGGCAGGGTGTATATGGGACAAAGATGGCAAATCGTATGTGTGTTATCTGGGTGCTGGCCAGGTTCTATGTGGACAGCGTGGACGCCAGGGCTTGCTTTGGGGTGTGCAACCTGTGATCTATGCCTGTAATTTAGGGGGTTTTAAATATACCTTTAATGCCGTGTTTTTATGTGAATTCCAATTGATCTGTACCTGCAAAGCTGGGTTTCTGTGTTATTCTGTAGATCCATATCTGCTATGCTATGTTTCCATACATTATTTATGTATACCTGCAAATACAGGGTTTGTATGTCTTGTTCAGTTGATTAATACCTGCAATGCTGTTTCCATGTATTTATTTGATCTATACCTGCGATGCTACGTTTCATCTATTATTATTGTATACCTGCAAATACAGGATTTGTATGTCTGATTCTGTTTATTTGATATATACCTTCAGTGCTGAGATCACAAGTGAATTTAAATTGATCTATACATGCAAAGCTGGGTTTGTGTGTTAATGTGTTGATCTATACCTGCTATCGGCAGCAGGGTCTAATATTTATATATATATATATATATATATATATATATATATATATATATCGTCAGCAGGGACTAATATTAATATATATCGGCAACTGGGGCTAATATTAATATATATGGGCAGCAGGGGCTAATATATATGTATATCAGCAGCAGGATCTAATATTAGGCCCTGAAATCATTTAGTGCAAAAGTTAAGGTATTGTGTTGTTTAAAGGATTTCAAGGATTAGTCGTACTAAATTGTGGCTTCAGGCTTCCAATGTTGAATGATCGAGTATTGTATTGTCCAATAACAAAAGTATCATTCCATAGCACATTACTTTTGGCAATATATATATATATGTGTGTGTGTGTGTTTTTTCAGTGGTATCATTTAATGGTGGAAATTATTAATGCCTCCCCAGTTTGACTGTGGTATCTTGTGTGCCCCCCCTATATATTGTTTCTAGAGTCACCACTGTGTGTAGGGCACTTGGTCATAGTAGTTAGTAGTGACATAACCTCACCAGACCAATCAACATTAGCTGCCCTCAACAATAGTAAAAATGTGAGGGACCCATGAGGAAACTAGGAAACTAGGTTGGCAACTAAACTGTGTATAGCCAGGTATTGGAAGAGTGAGTCTCCTCCTAGGTATGCGGATGTTATCTCTACTCTAGAGAAACATAGAATCCTGGAGAAAATGTCTCATTGGTCATCTCACACTACTTATCTCTACACAAAAACCTGGTCCCCGAGGATTAATAGCTAGATATTTGCTACTTATTGCTGATGTTCCATTCCATCCCCTTGATTTATAGTTCTGTATAGGGTGTGTGGCCGTACCTGACCGGCGCCTGCCAGTTTCTTATGCTACCTACTTGGGTTTGTTACTGACTAGGATTTCCCTTGCCATATGTTCATGATGTTGGTCTGTTATGCTGCAACGATTTTCATTATCGATTATTATTGATTTTAACAATTAGTTGTTGCAGCCCTAAATGACACCCACAAGTCACAAAAAAAGAAGGGGAAACATTTAACCAAAATATAATGCCACAAATAATCACTTAATTCTTCCAATGTACACAAATTCCAAACTAAACTTATGAACAAATTTAGTCTTAGATGCACATTGGAAAGTTACAGAGGAGACTCCACAGACATAAACTGTCAATAGTAATTATTATATAACAAACTGCAGCAATGAGAAGCTCACAGTCAAGAGTGTAAATCCTCCATATGACGAAAAAATGATATTTGATAAATAGATAAGTATCTTTATTTTAAATACCTTTGACTTAAAATTAACACGCATTATGATAATGACGTCTTTGCAACGCTACTTGTACTGTGAATATCGATCACATTCATTTGCAATGTAGAACACAACCATTGCTTCTCTGTTGTAAACGGCTACAATAACAACCAGTCACCAATTAACCAATCTTATATGACTATGTACAATGTAGTTTTAAATTATAAAGCAAGGTCAATTAAGACATGGTTGAAGGAGCTTAATGTGGAAGAACTATCTGCCGCCAACGGAACGGCGAAAGACCACGCCACCCACTGCAACGTGCGCAACAGGTGCAAACACTGGCCCGAGTTCCCTGGACCAACGCGCAAAAAAATCATCGCGATGGACCAACGATCGATTCGGATACCGTTTGTTCCTAGGGCCGCCCGTTTGTCCAGGAAGAATTTGAAATCTGTGGCAGCCTTTCCGGAAGTTGGGCGTGAAAAGTTGGGTTCGGTGTCTCCAAATAAAGAGAGTTCCTGTTTTACCTCACTACGAGTCCTGTCTTGTTATTGAGGTAAGCCTTGGTGCTGTCCTTATCAGGACGGTAGAATGCTGTATTGCTATACTTCGGTATAATACAGTATGGCTGAGGTTTCTGAATTCTCGGCTATGATCACGTATTGTCCTTTTCAGGACAATAGACATCCTGTGTAGCTCAGCTTCGGCTAGCCACAGACAGTGAAGGGGTTAATCTCTGGTGCTCCGGTGGCTATGGGGCCTTCGCCTTGTCGCCTGAAGCAACGTTCGGCGGGCATGCCCAGTCGGGGTACAGATCGGTCCCGTCACATCCCCTTTAGCCCCAGCCTGACCCGTGGCTCCACCAGGCTTGGTCCGCTTAAAGCATATGGACAAGCTGTGGGAACCCCCGCAACCCGAGCATTCGTGCCGGAACTTGCACAACACACCCCACTTGCACTGGCTATCGTTAAACTGCCAGCAAGTTCCCTACCTCCCTCTGGCCGACGAAGAACCCTGGGACGCCCTCCCCCCTGAAAGGCAACGCTTTTTGAGCCATCATCAGCTTAAGCCAAAGAGGCGGGTCCATCTGGTTGTGCGTCAACAATAAAAAATAGAAAAAAACATATCTCCAGGAGCTCCCTGTAACACTTTGAAAAAGCCTTTGTAAAGGTGAAACGCGATTTTAACCAACACCTGAGTACCACACCATTGCTAGCTTGACGTGCGGGTGAGCTTAATTATGCTTTTGCCAATTCATATAACCAAAATATCTCATTTATATTATGTTTATATATTTGTTGTCAACTTTATTAGGGTGAGAAGCGCAGACAGTTTTTTTTTGTATACATTGTACAGCCAACACACTGTATTTGCAGCATGCTCACACTGTTTGATAGGCCTCATATTATACATTTGTATTATTTGAGCCTGAGACTAGCTTAGCGCACCAACATTTTTTCTTTTCCCTAGCTGGCTCATATGTTTGTGTGAAGTTTAGCCGGGTCATGCCTTCAAAAGAACAATTCGGTATCCTGGCAGGAGCTCTTAATCAGCCAGCACAGCCCTGTCTGCCCAGACGGCACCCGCACTACAGGGGGGATAACACAGGTGGGGGAAAACCATTGTATTTTCTAATCCCCTCACCATTTTCTAATCCCCTCACCCCTCATGTATCAGACATCCCCTGTATACTGTTGGGATTTATGATGGGATGTGGCTGATGGGATTGGGTTTGGTGAAGATTCAATTGAGGTTATATAAAAGTTCTGTGTGTGTAAATAAAAAGAGTTCTTGTTTTACTACGAATGGTGGTCTGGCTGATCTGTGAATAGCAGGAGCTACCCGTATGAGGGACTGACTGGTGATTCCTCAGCCCTCAAACAGGGGTAACCAGCCTTGGGTACGGTGACCCTGTTACATACGTTTTTAACAAAGAATTGCCTTCAGAAAGTCCTGTCTAGTGCTTTTTCCATCCCCCTTGTTTTATAAATCCAGTAATAGGCAGCAATTTATCTTGGAAAACGCATAGCAGTGACATAATTCAGATGCCGGTGCGACGAGGTAAATAGCCGGATCGAAGGAACTAAACAGTTTGTTTGTTGCATTTTTTTCCGTTGTTGCCTGGAAGATCATGCCGACTCATGGCTAGCTTCTCAGGTAACTGGCATGATGGTTCTCAATCTGTGATGTTGGGTAAGCACAGTTTCTCAAGGAAGGATGGTAAATCAGTGTTTTTGCATGCTATAAGAGCAAAAGGGAAGCCCCATTGGTAAGAGATTGGTAAAATAATCTGTTAAGGGCCCCTCACCCCTCCCTTCTCACTATCTATCCTCTCCCTACCCCCCTTTGTAGTTCACTTACCGTGCGGAAGTCCTGTGGTGGGAGCGCGAGGCCTCTGTCTCGCTGCTCTGCCGCGGTGCGCACGGCTGAGCGCTGGCATATGATGTAATTTGCCTCAGTGTGAAGCGCCGTCACCGAGACAGAAGCCTTACGCTCCCACCTCTGCAGTCAGGGCAACGCTGAGGCAGGTGGCGGCAGGGAGCAGAGGAGAAAGAAGGATGCGAAGTGGTTGCTGAAAACGATCGCTCGGCACCCCTTGGGCTCAGTGGTGGGATTCAAATTTTTTAGTAACCACTTCCGAGCTTTTTTACTAAAAGTCAGGGGGGAGGGTAGGGTGACCACATTTTATTTCTGCCATTCAGGGACACACTATGATGCGCTTGAGATCACACACACACATATATATATATATATATATATATACAGGGCCGGCCTTTGGGGTGCGCGACCTGTGCGACCGCACAGGGCGCCACACTCCAGGGGGCACCGCCCAGGGGTCCAACGCCACCGTAGCGTACCGCTGTAGGGTGCCGCTCATCAGGGGGGCACCCGGCACCCCTCCAGAGATGGACAGTAATGTCCGCCGCTGGAGGAGCAGGCTCGCAAGGGAGCGGTATCGGAGGTCTTTAACAGACCTCCGGCTCCCTTGAGTGATTTTAAGCCGGTTCAAGGATCTCCCTTGAACCCGGCTTAAAATCACTCAAGGGAGCCGGAGGTCTGTTAAAGACCTCCGATACCGCTCCCTTGTGATCCGCGCGGCAACAGCTGCTGTGCGCCGGGGTTTGTTGTCAGATCCCGGCGCACAACACTGAAGCCGCGCCCACCGCTGTCCGTGCCCTCTGACCCGGAAGAAGACAGAAGAACTGAAGAAGAGGAGCGAAGAGAAGGAAAAGGAGCTGTAAGGAAAAAAGAGGATAGCATTCAGTGAGAGTGAGAGTGGATTGGTGTATGTGTGGATTGGTGTATGTGTGGATTGGTGTATGTGTGGATTAGTGTATGTGTGGATTAGTATGTGTGGATTGGTATATGTGTGAATTGGTATATGTGTGGATTGGTATGTGTGTGGATTGGTATATATGTGTGTGTGACGGAAGCCTCCATCACTGGGACCACTGGAGAAGCCTGACTGCCAGCCTCCTCCCTATTGACTATGGGCCCTGGGTTTCTAAAGACTTCTGTGGCTACCCCCAGCAGTATCATCTCATCACTATCTGAGGGGATTATCTCCAGCAGACAGCCAGGGTCTGCCACCAGGGAGTGACCGCCATTGTTTTAGTCTAATGTATAAATCAGTCTCTCCCCCTCCTATTGTATTGTTAATCTCGTTACTGCCCCTGTTGTCTGTGGGAGGCAGATTAAGGGGGTTGTTTGTGTCCCAATATCTTGTTTTATGTAAATGTGTGTTTTGCTGGATATATCCAGCGCTGTGTGTGAGAAATAAACCAGTCTTCATTTGGTTTTACCCTACACTGAGTCTCGGCTAGTGACTGGGGAACCGGGGAAAGTGTGTTGTCCCAGGCTAAGGGAGCACAAGACAGCGGAGGTAGTCGGTCGGACTAGCCAGCTCCGTGACATTGGTGGCAAGCGGCGGGATTGCTTCTTAGTCTGAGGGACACTTCCTTTCTACCGGGATTGACCGACAGGACGGCAGACTTCGGTCGCCTTGATGAGGACATGGATGTGGTATCAGAATTCCAGGGGCTGCTGCGGGTCATCCTCTCCTGCTACACCACTGCTCTGCCTACAGAACAATACCAGAACCTGAGGCAAGTGGTTCGACGGTCAGTATGGCAGAGGGCTGTTATATGCCGGGGGCAGTGTTTTCCAAGCTCCGAACAAAAGATTAGAGACCAGCGGGAACTACGGATGTCATTCCTGGGACAGCAACCCCAGGAGCAATGGGTATCCGAATTGGACAAGCTGGTCCAACAGGAGGTAGAGCTGGAAGATCACTATAGGGCTCTGCAGTGGTATACAGAGCAAGCATATTGGGGAACTGCGAAAGAATGTTCTCCAGAGGGCTATGATTTCAGTGGCCTGGGATTATTATGGGATAGTCTTCAGGAGGATCCGGACTTTGGCAGCACAGCGGAGTGGCGGATTGAGGATATCCGGGATTTCAGGGAGTGGGACCTCCCAGATGCACTAGGACTTAAAGGTGATTTAGACTTTTTAATTACACAGGAGTGGGAACTGGAGAAGGCATATAAAAAACTGTTCGAACGCGTTCAACAGAATGCCCCAGGGTCCAGGGATTGTGTGGATTTTGTGGATGTTAATGAGTGGTCATCTGAGGAGGTTGATCCAGGGGGGGTGGATGGGACTGCGGTCTCCACCCCTGAGTCACAGGGATGCTGGGCAGCTAATCCAGATCCAATACTGGAGCTGTGCGACTTTACACCACAACCAGATCCAGAGACTGGGGATTTATTTGATTTATTGTCTGAGGATGTTAACCCAAGAGGGGTGGATAACACTGCGGTCTCCACACCTGAGTCCTCAGAATGCTGGGCAGTCTGCCCAGATCCCTTAGCCCCAGCTGAAGAGCTGGCAACAGGGCAGAGTGCTGCTGGCTTCTGCCCCACACCTGCAATGACTACAGGGATCCAGGGAGATGCGGCAGTCGGCCCATCTCCCCAGCGGCAGCTCACATGTCCGGGAGCGGAGGAACTTGTTTTTCCTCCCCAGCGGCAGTGGGAGGAACCGAGAGATGTGACAGCCTTAACATCTTCCCAGCAGCAGCTCACCAGCCCGGGAGCGGAGGAACCGGCCTTCCCTGCCGACCCACAAGATGCCCTAACCCCAGCTGAAGTGCTGGCAATAGGGCAGAGCATCGCTGGCCTCTGTCCAGCACCTACCAAAGCTGCAGGAATTCAGGGAGATCCAGCAGCCGACCCGCATCCCCAGCTGAAGCAGGGAGGTGGAACAGCCGGTCCATCTCCCCAGCGGCAGAACCTAATTCCGGGACCGGATCAACCTGAACTCCCTCCTCAACGGCAGCAGGAGCACCCGGGAGGGGATGCAGGAGTTATCCCTCCCCAGCGGTACACGGGAGACGGCGCAGCCGGTCCATCTCCCCAGCAGCAGCAGGAGCACCAATTTTGGGAGGGCATTAATGGGCCAAATAAACTGACTGACTACGGAGTCAACCCGTTTGGGGTCTCATCCTATGTCAGTCCAATTCAAAGGGGGAAGAATTGTGACGGAAGCCTCCATCACTGGGACCACTGGAGAAGCCTGACAGCCAGCCTCCTCCCTATTGACTATGGGCCCTGGGTTTCTAAAGACTTCTGTGGCTACCCCCAGCAGTATAATCTCATCACTAGCTGAGGGGATTATCTCCAGCAGACAGCCAGGGTCTGCCACCAGGGAGTGACCGCCATTGTTTTAGTCTAATGTATAAATCAGTCTCTCCCCCTCCTATTGTATTGTTAATCTCGTTACTGCCCCTGTTGTCTGTGGGAGGCAGATTAAGGGGGTTGTTTGTGTCCCAATATCTTGTTTTATGTAAATGTGTGTTTTGCTGGATATATCCAGCGCTGTGTGTGAGAAATAAACCAGTCTTCGTTTGGTTTTACCCTACACTGAGTCTCGGCTAGTGACTGGGGAACCGGGGAAAGTGTGTTGTCCCAGGCTAAGGGAGCACAAGACAGCGGAGGTAGTCGGTCGGACTAGCCAGCTCCGTGACAGTGTGGATTAGTGTATATGTGTGGATTGGTAAATGTGGATTGGTATATATGTGTGGATTAGTGTATATGTGTGGATTGGTATATGTGTGGATTGGTATGCGTGTGGATTGGTATGCGTGTGGATTGGTATGTGTGTGGATTGGTATACGTGTGGATTGGTATATGTGTGGATTGGTATACGTGTGGATTGGTATGTGTGTGTGGATTGGTATGTGTGTGTGGATTGGTATGTGTGTGTGGATTAGTATATGTGTGGATTGGTATATATGTGTGGATTAGTGTATATGTGTGGATTGGTATGCGTGTGGATTGGTATACGTGTGGATTGGTAAGTGTGTGAGAGTGATGGGTGTTATGCTGTACCATTTCCAATGTCTTTTTCATGATCTAATTATGCTCTAAAAGTACATCATAACTCCCATCATTCTATACTGTTCCATACAGTGACAGAGCCTTGCACCCCCACCGCAGGACTCCTGAAAGGTAAGTGAACTTCAAAGAGGGAAAGGGTAGATAGTTAGGAGGGGGTAGATAGGGAGAAGGGAGTGAGACAGGGGAAAGGGGGTAGATAGGGAGAAGGGAGTGAGAAGGGGTAGATAGGGCAATCATACTCCTATTATGCCAAGTCTGCGAGTACATCCTGGAATCTGGGTATGCCTGGACATGATAGGAATAGTTAATCATATATATATATATATATATAATATTGTTATTTAATTGTTTTGTCCTATTTTGGTGTGTTACTTACTTTAAATAAAAGTGTTAGATTTTTTTATGGTGTGGCGGGGTCATATTCGGTTTTGGCCAGGTAAATGCTGCACTTTCGGTTTCAGTCCAGAATTCGTTTCGGTGCATCCCTACTACTAAGCCAGACAATGAAGTGGTAGGCCTACACCACATCAATGTTTGGCGTAGTATATAGTGATTGGGGTTTTGTTACAAGTTTTTATTCCTTTCTTTTTTTGGGATGGGGGGCGCCAGAGGAGCAGTCCGCACAGGGCGCCAGAACACCTAAGGTCGGCTCTGTATATATATATGAAGAACCTAATATGTTCTTTGTCTTGAAGTAAAGCCTGTGATTGAAATATGATGTCAAAATAACAGCTGAACTGGCAGTTTCTTTAGTATTAGACCCTGCTGGCAATATATATATATAAATATTAGATCCAGTTGCCGATATATATATATATACCCTGCTGCCAAGTAATTTAATATTGAAAAAATTGGACCCTACACAAGCATTTCCTTGGGACCTGCTCCACGCTCCATAGCATGCAATCACTCCCTCTGCTCCAACATCAAATAATAGGTGTAGATCATAGATCAAATAAACAACACATACAACAGCACTTGCATGTATAGATCAGCTGAATAAGACATACAAACCCTATATTTGCAGGTATACATAAATAACATATGGAAACATAGCCTAGCAGGTATGGATCAACACAGTAACACACAAACCCAGCTTTGCATGTATAGATCATTTGAAATACACATGTGAACTCAGCACTGAGGGTACAGATCAAATAAACAGAATCAGACATACAAATCCTATATTTGCAGGTATAAAAAAATAATGTATGGAAACATAGCACTGCAGGCATAGATCAACTAGAAATCACATGTAAACTCAGCACTGAAAGAATAGATCAAATAAATGCATGGAAGCAGCATTGCAGGTATACATAAATAATGTATGGAAACATAGCATAGAATAAATGGCTCTACAGAATAATACACAAACCCAGCTTTGCAGGTATAGATCAAATGTAATTCACATAAAAACACGGCATTAAAGGTATAGATAAAAACCCCTAAACTACAGGCATTGATCACAGGTTGCACACCCCGAAGCCAGCCCTGGCGTCCACACTGCCCACAAAGAAGCTGATCAGCACCCAAATTATAAACATAGGATTTGCCATATTTGTCCCCAAAGAGCACAGCACGAATTAACTTTGTCCTCAAACAGCCCGGCCTGTGCCATCTTTGTCCCATATGTGGCATATAGGGTGTATAAGGCATATCTGGGGGCAGAGTGGCATATAGGGGTGTATAAGGCATATCTGAGGGCAGAGTGGCATATAGGAGGTATAAGGCATATCGGGGGGGGCAGGTTGGCACATCAATAATCATAATAATACAATTTATAAATTAAACAATAATAAATATTTTATTAATAAATAAAGAAAAAATAACATAAGCAAGACTTTAAATTACCATTAATTAATTACTACTAATAATATATTTATAAATAATATAATGGGAGGACGCTGCTGCCAGTGGCGGAACATCCAGGGTCGCGAATGCGACCGGGCCCTGGAGTTCTGCCAGACAGGAGGGCCCCAAGCAGTGGTGGGATTCAGTCGGTTTGCTCAAACCGTTTCCTAAAAGATCCACAGTTCGCCGAACCGCTACTTAATAATCAAATTTGCAGTGGGGAAAAAAGCTCTGCACAATGTTAAAAGCCCGCGGAATGGCTGAAAGCCCGTGCAAACTTAAATATTAATTAGGAAACAGTTCGGCCATTTCTTAATTAATATTCAAATTTGCAGTTCATGCGAGATTTCAGCCGTTCCGTGGGCTTTTGACATCACGCGCAGCTTCCCCCCCACCGCACGGTTACAGTTGGTTTCAGCAGAGACAGTGGGCAGCAGCGTCCTCCCGAGTGAGCCTATGGAGCAGCAGCAGTCTGGTAAGAACTTATGTGCTCTTTCTTTCTTATTTAAATTATATATATATTTATTAATACTATAAAGAACAGCCCCGGAGGGAAAGAATTGGACAGAGGGGCCACATGAATGTAGTGCGGACGAGGTACCCATGGTCAAGCCGGTTTAAGGGGTTAAGGCATGACTAAGCGGAAATTTTAGCACTGAAAGAGTTAAGTTTGGTGGCACGTGCAGGGCCAGAAGCGAGGGGGTAATTACCCTCCCTGGGGGGTACATAAGGAAGGGTCGTGGCCTATAGGGGCAATTATTTTCAAGAGATTTTTTACCCTTTGTCTTGCAGGTTCCTGATGGCGTCCAGCATGGAATCCCTGCTCCAAGAACTTCAGGAGGCTGCTGGGGGAGATGTCGAGTGGCTCCGGGAGCGTCTGTCCGGGGTCCTGTCCTCTGCTCCGGCTCCAGGTCCTTCGTCTGCCCCTGGGACGTCGAGGTCAAGTCGTTCCAGGGTCTCCCGCCCCCCCATCAGGCTGAGCCCGGAGGTGTCGGGCCGGAGAGTGGCTGCTGCATCTCCAGTCCGCCCCGTGTCCCGTTCCGGGCCTACCAAGCGCCGGAGTTCCCGTCCGGCGCTATCCGGGAGGGCCGGCAGGCCTCGCCCGGAGGTGCCGCCGCACCGATCATCCCCGCCGCAGTCGAGGTCCAGCTCCGGGGAGGAGCTTGGCGGCCTCGATTTTGGGCGCCCCGGTGCTCGCGCCCGGGTGCGATCATCACGGAGGGCCGCTTTCCCGCTGAGGGCTCCGTACCCCACGCAGGCTGTGTCGCGGCCTAGCTTGCGGGCCGGTGCTGGGGCCCGTGGAGCCCGGGGTGACTGCAGAGACACTGGAGAGGCTGCTGCGGCTGGCTGTTCCTCAGTTGCTCCACGCACTGAGGCTGCGGACGACCTGTTGGACACTCCTGCTGCCTTCCGTTCCGGTGATACAGCTGCACATTCTCCGGAGGCTGTGCCTTCTACATCCACCGCTGGGGGCGCTGCATCTCAGGGTGAGCATTTGTTTCCACTATTTTCTAATTTTGCTTCACACTCTACACCTGTTGGGGGGTTGGCTGGGAGTGGTGTGCTTCTGCGGTTTCTGGGGATAGCTCGGCGGTAGGGCTCCAATTGCTTTCTGTTTTTCGTGACCTGGTGGCGACATGTGGTGAGGGTGCGTCGCCGGCGCAGGTGTGGGGGTCATATGGTGCGCCTGGGGCTGGTGGTCTCAGTGCTTTGGGGGGTGGTAGTGTTGTACCGGCTGTTACTGGGGTGCTGTCTGGGGCCGTGGGGCAGGTAGCGCCGTTGCCTGTTGCTGCGCCTGTTACTGCGCCTGTTACTGCGCCTGTTGCTGCGCCTGTTATTGCGCCTGTTATTGCGCCTGTTACTGCGCCTGTTAGCGCTAGCAGCGTTTCTGCCGACCCGGCTGCTGGGGGTTCGTGCGCTGACGTTGATCCTGTTCGGCTAGCGGACGCTGCCCGTGGGGAGATATATGTTTGTTTTGAGGCTCCTTTGGGTACGCATTTGAAGCAGGACGTGAGGGACAAGATTTGGAAGGGGGAATATGGGGAAATATTTTCGCTCCTCCCTCTGGAGAAGTTCAATCTGGATAGGCCATCAAAAAATGAGGCCACTAAAAAAGAGGATGAGGAGAAGCGGCGATACCGTTTGATTCCTCGCACCTTTTCTAATTGGCTGCAGGCTTTCGCCATTTTGGCCAGTGTCATTGGTCAGAAGGCGCCTGAGCATTGTTCGGGGTTATTTTGCTACCTTGACTCGATTGGGGAAGCGTATCGGGTTTATGGTGGGCAGGCGTGGTTGCGGTATGATGAGCAGTTCCGTCAGCGCATGGCGGTGCGTCCTGGGGTCCGTTGGGGCCATAAAGATATAGCGCTGTGGCTGCGTGTTATGACGCCGGGTCGTCCTGGGTCTCAGCCTTTTCAGACGGGAGCCGGCACTTCCAGATCAGGGGTGTCGGCTGGGCAACAGAAAGGATACTGCTGGAAGTTTAATGAGGGGCAGTGCAAGTGGGGCACATTGTGTCGCTTTAAGCACGAGTGCTCCGGCTGTAGTGGCGCACACCCGCTTACTAAGTGCCTCAAGCGGGAGAAAGGGGGTAAGGCCGGTGCTGGAAAAGGGGGAGACTCCGGTGCGGCTGGAGATGATGCTGCCGTGGCTGATTAAATACCCCGATCGGGATGCTGCCCGGTTGCTGGAGGAGGGTTTTCGGGAAGGTTTTCGCATTCCGTCTAAAGTTGAGGGTTTATCTGCTCGGTCACGTAACCTTAAATCGGTGCTTGCCAACCCGTCTGTTGTTTCTGACAAGTTGCTAAAAGAGGTGCGGTTGGGTCGGATGGCGGGTCCGTTTCCTTCCCCCCCCTATCCCTGATTTGCGGGTGTCCCCGTTGGGCCTGGTCCCCAAAAAGGAACCAAACAAGTTCCGGTTGATCCATCATCTGTCGTATCCGAAAGGGCAGTCGGTGAATGATGGTATTGACCCGGCTCTGTGTACGGTCTCATATGCGTCTTTTGACAGGGCGGCACATTGGGTGAGGGTGTCTGGTAGGGGGGCGTTGTTGGCAAGGGTTGATATTGAGGCTTCCTTCCGTCTCCTTCCTGTTCATCCAGAAAGTTTTCATTTGTTGGGGTGTTGGGTTTTTTGTTGACAGATGCCTCCCGATGGGTTGCTCCATTTCTTGCTCGTACTTTGAGAAGTTTAGTACGTTCCTGGAGTGGGTGGTTAGGGAAGTTGCGGGTCTCCCTTCTATTATTCATTATGTGGACGATTTTTTGTGTGTTGGTCCGGCGGGTTCTTCTCAGTGTGCGGTTTTGTTGGCCACGATGCAACAGGTGGCGCGTCTTTTTGGTGTCCCGTTGGCACCTGATAAGACTGAGGGGCCGTGTAGTTCCTTGTGTTTCTTGGGTATTGAAATCAATTCGGGGGACATGTCTTATCGGCTCCCTGAGTCGAAAGTGGTTGAGCTTCGTTTTTTGGTTGCGAGTTTTCGGCGGCTGCACAAGGTCACTTTGCGGCAATTGCAGTCCTTGTTGGGAAAGTTGAATTTTGCGTCTCGGGTTATGCCGATGGGCAGGGTTTTTTCGAGGCGTTTGTCTTTAGCGACTGCTGGTGTATCAGCCCCGCATCATTTTGTGCGGCTTACGAGATCCCTCAAGGAGGATCTTGAGGTGTGGGATTTGTTTCTGCGTGACTATAATGGTTGGACGTTGTGGATGGAGGAGCCGGTCACTAACGTGGACCTGGAGTTGTGGACGGATGCCGCGGGTGCGGTGGGGTTCGGTGCTTATTTTGGGGGTAGTTGGTGTGTGGGGAGCTGGCCGGCCGGCTGGGCTCGAGCGGGTTTAACTAAGAATTTAACTTTCTTGGAGTTGTTTCCCATTTTGGTGGCGGTGGAGGTGTGGGGTGATCGTCTCGCTAATCGCCAGGTTCGGTTTTGGTGTGACAACCTTGCCGTGGTTCAGGCGATTTCTAATCTCCCCTCTTCTTCGGTTCCCGTGTTGCGCTTGTTGCGGCGCTTGGTGTTGCGTTGTCTTCAGCTCAATATGTGCCTCAGGGCTTCTCATGTTCCTGGTGTTGACAATTGTATAGCTGACTCCCTTTCTCGTTTGCAGTGGGACCGGTTCTTCGCTTTGGCGCCCGGGGCGGACAAGGTGGGCACGGATTTTCCGGCTTGGATGTGGAGTCTGGGCGAGCTGGAGTAGAGGTCCTTCTGCAACGTTCTCTGGTCCCTTCTACTCGTGGTTTTTACGATCAGGTTTGGGGTGAATGGACTGCTTTTTGGGCTGAGGCGTCCGCCTTGGAACAGGGTCTTAGTAGGGCGGAGTGCCTGTTGTGGCTGGTGGGTTATTGGTTTAGTAGTGGGGTGTCTGTTGCGGGTTTGGGTCGCCGGATGGCGGCACTTGCTTTTCATTTTAAGGCTGGGGGTGAGCCTGATTTCACTAAAAACTTTATGGTCCGTCAGGCTCTGCGGGGGTACCGGCGGGGTGCTGCTAGGCGTGATTCTAGGAGGCCGGTTTCCTACCCTCTGCTGTTGGATTTGGTGGCGTTTCTAGACGGGGCTTGTGTGTCGCGGGAGGAGTTCTTGTTGTTTCGGCTGGCGTTTGTCCTCGCCTTTTTTGGTGCCTTCCGTATTGGTGAGCTTGTGAGCCCCAGCAAGTCTGTCCCTGGGGGCCTGCTGTTTGATGATGTTTTGCTGTCCGGTGGGGGGGTCCGGTTGGGTCTTCGGAGGTCCATGACGGACCAGGAGGGCAGGGGTCATTTTATTGTTTTGCAGGCTCTGCCCGGTTCTTCGGTTTGCCCGCACGACTGTATGGTGGCTTATCTTGCGGTGCGGCCTCGGGTTGGGGGGCCTTTGCTGGTGCATATGGACGGTTCCCATTTGTCCCGGTTTCAGTTCATTGCCTTGTTTAAGCGGGCCCTGGTGAACCTCGGTTTGTCGGTTAATGAGTATGGGTCCCATTCCTTCCGGATTGGGGCGGCTACGGAAGCTGCGCGGTGGGAGTTGCGTCAGGAGGTGATTATGAGGTTGGGTAGGTGGGAGTCTAGCCGTTTTCTGTCGTATGTTCGTCCTCATTTGCTGTGAAGGTTGGTTTCTTGATGTTTGTTTTCTTTGTTTGTTTTTTAGGAGCAGTTTGGATCCTGGGGCACTCCTATGTTTTCTGGGCGGCGAGGCAGGCTGCTGTGCGTCCGAATGGGAGGCAGCTGGGTCTTGATCCCGCGCAGTTGACGGTCCGCTGGCTCGGTTTCCGAGGTATGTGTTGGGATCGTGTGTCCTGCGAGGTGTCTCGCCACGTTCAGATCTATGGGGTGCCTCGGATCCTGCTCCTGCATGTCGGTGGGAATGATTTGTGTTCGGTTCCTATCCGGGCGCTGATAGCTGATATTAAGGCAGACCTGCTTCAGCTTTGGGCCGCTTACCCGGAGACGGTGTTGGTTTGGTCTGAGATAGTGCGCCGTTTGCGTTGGCGTGGTGCCAACTCGTTGGCTGGTATTGAACGGGCGCGCAAGCAGGTTAATAGGTCGGTTTCGCATTTTGTGGCTTTTCGGGGTGGCATCGTGGTTAGGCATAGGGACTTGGAGGGTGACGTTACGGGGTTGTTCCGTGACGACGGTGTTCATTTGTCCGACATTGGTTTGGACATTTGGCTGCTGGACGTTCGGTCCGGTTTGGAGAGGGCCGAGGCTGTGTTGGGGAGCCGGTGAAGCGCAAGGGGTCGCGTTCTCCGGCCTTGGCAGGGTACTCTGGTTTTGTTAAGCTGGTACGGTGCAGGAGTTAACCATCTAGGTATGGTTACTTGTGGTGCACAGAGGTGTAAGTGCAGGACACTCCAGGGGCATGCGCCTCTGTGAGTCGTAAGGTCATGTGACTGCCGCGCTAGGGGACGCCGGCAGTTCCAGCAGAGATACAGGTGGACACGCCCATACCAGCAGGTTATTAATTTGGTTATTAAGTGGTTATTAATGGTTACAATTGGTTATGTTGTCTTTCGTTTTGACAATAAATTATTGATATATATTGTGTCAAATTTGTGTGTTTATAATATTTGACACTTTGTGACATATTAATAAAGGTTGAGTGTCGCGGCGCTGAAGTATTTTAAGTCCGCATCGCGGACAAATAATTCCATTCTGACGTTTAATAAAATTTTGAAATAAAGAAGTGTCTCTTGTTTTTATTTGTGAAAGAGGTACCGAAACTGGACGCTACTTCATTCATGCTAATAGTATGGGGCGCAGATACATATCAGGGAGAGAACAACTAAAGTAAAATATAATGATATCTTTAATAATAAAATATAAATATAAAACAAACTAGAAAAGTGCAGTATGTAGGTAAAGAGTCAATTTGACCAGCAAGATGCAACTTCCGTTGGAAGGATCTGGAAGGACTTCACAATCGGTGTTTTTTTTCTATATACACGCATTATGCACTTTGGGTGCATGGACTAAATGTAAGTTGCATCTTGCTGGTCAAATTGACTCTTTACCTACATACTGCACTTTTCTAGTTTGTTTTATATTTATATTTTATTATTAAAGATATCATTATATTTTACTTTAGTTGTTCTCTCCCTTATATGTATCTGCGCCCCATACTTCTTTTTGTTTGCCTGTATTTCTACACTTTGAGGAAGAGTGTTTTTCTGTGGGTAGCTGCGGTCCTATTTGGGGAATAATATATTTCTTCACCTTTATTATTTATTCACTTTAACACATAACACGTGACTTTAGGTCTTTTCACGTTTCTTTTTATAATGCTAATAGTGCCTTTGTCGATGAGTCAGCCAAGTATGACCCTGGATGTTCCGCCACTGAGAATCAGTATTCTGGTACCCCCATCACCCATAAGTTATCTCCTGCCACGGTTGTCTAAATCCTCTACTTGCTTAAATAAACAAGTGATCGTACCTGTTTGGATTTGTAATTGCTCCGAAAGTGCATCTACAACTGAGCATATCTTAGTCTTGTCTTCCTCGGGCTCTGCAACTTGATCCCCAATGTGGTGGATGTCCTGCTTGATCTCATGTAAATCTGCCCGAATGTCTTGTGTAGCTGACTCTATTAAGGGAATCATGTCAGACTTAGTTGGGATAGATTTTAGAGCCTCTCGCCAGATGAGGTCATGTTCAAGTTCTAGCAGTGGTCCTGATTCTTCCACTGATAGTCTCTGAGTTCAAACTGCCTGGACTAGCAGTAGGAGATACCTTCTTGCTTGCCAAATTACGGGAATCCTGATCTTTAAGATTGTTGAAATATAAGTGTACAGAGGAAAGTGGTTGCTTTTCTTTGGCAGTACAGGGTTTGGGGTCCCAATTTTTGACAATTTTGTTAAATTTGTGCCCGACAAAGGAGGGGCCCAAGCAGTGGTGGGATTCAGTCGGTAGATTTTAAAAAAAGATAGATATTTATAGATCAAAGTTTATTGTTTTAAATGGAAAGAAGGGAGGGAGGGAACACAGAATGGGGAAGGAAAGGAAAGGGACCAGCCCAGCAAAACAGAAGAAAAGACAGCAGATAGCAAATTCCAGGCTCAGCAGGACATTACCAGTTACAAGGTGGACATGTATGAATACGGCATAATAAAACGCAATAGAGAACCACTGATCCCACCACGTACCCAAGATTAAAGCTAATAGTGCCTTTGTCAAAGGGTCAGCCAAGTATCGGAACCAGTAAAACTAGGTCCTCCTGTGTCTCTCAGAGACCATTGGATCTGGCCACCAGTTCATCCAGGGCTTGCATGTTCTCCACCCTCACAACCCATTCCCGAAAGAAAGGCGGCAAGGTTTTACACCCTCCTGAAACTCACGCAGCCTCCGCTGTGTTTTTGAAAGCCATGCATGTGGCTTGACATTGGAGACATATACATTAACAAACGTGTACATAGTACTAGCCACCATCCCCTTCACAAAAAGAAATCTACCATCAGAGTCATTAAGGTGTACTCATCAGTGAGTGGAAAATGCTTAGAAATCAACAACGCAACCCCCTTCAATTTAGACTGTGGGTTATTACTGTAATATGCGAAAGGAAAACCTTGATTCACTAAACCCGGGTGAGAGTTCCCCTAAAATTAGTTTCCTGAATAAAGGTTACAGATGTACGACCGCAGATCTCGAAATAAGGTGGAACTAAGGTGGAAATAAGGTGGAAATAAGGTGTTAAGACCCTTAGCGTTAAGAGTATAGTGAGATTCGCAGGCTAAAAGGCCATGTTCACCAAACCAGGAGGTATCGACATACCCAACTAGTCCTCTGAAACCCAAGCTATGAACCGAGAAAGGAAAGGGAAAGAAACCAGGGAAAGAGAAAAAGAAAGAAGGGGGGAGACTAAGGAAATGGGAAGGTATAGAGGAGGGAAAGCCAATAAGAAAGGAAGAGGGGAAGAAACACGGAAAATACCAGAGGTGTCCGCCGGCAAAAGGCACACCGCAGGGATCCAAACCCCCCCCCCCGACGCCCCACCAGCACAACAGTGACGCCTACGGTAGGCGGCAAGCAACAGCGACCAGACTGTCAAAAACACTACGTCTCGTAGCAAAAGGAAACCAAACAAAACACAGAGATGTGCAAAATTACACACCGGCAACCAGCAAGCTAAAGAGAACCCAATAAAACTAGAGGAAGCAAATAAAGAGACACATCCCAAGGGGAGCAGAAAAAAAAAACACATAAGACCCACAGCCATCGTAGAAGCATCCCAATCATCACAGCATTCCAAAAACCCCCATATATAAACAGAGGAGACGGATGCTTACTCCAACAGCGGCGCACGCAGAAGGCCCCTGCAGACAGAGGGGAAATCGCTGAGCATTCAAGGCCGTATGGTGAAAAATAAAAGAAAACCCACCCATTCCATAAACCAACCCCATACCTGGAACCCGCCACCCATCACCATAGCACCCCCCCTCCCGAAAAACCCCAAAACACCCCTCCCACACCCTCAGAAAAGAACTAATCGCTGAGCATTCAGCTCACTGGAATATTACCAGTCCCACGTGCTACTTCAGGGAGACATAGGGAGCTTAGGGAGATCAATGCATGGCTAAGAGCGTGGTATAAGAAAGAAGGATTTGTTTTTTTTGGAGAACTGGGCAGACTTTGCAGTCGGCTACTGCAGGGATGGGCTGCACCTCAATGAGGAGGGGGCTGCAGTGCTAGGGGAGAGGATGGCTAGGGGAATTGAGGATCTTTTAAACTAGGTTCTGGGGGAGGATAAAGATAGAAATGAAGTGCTAGCTAGAGTAGACTGGGAAGGGGGTCTAGCTATGGGAAAAGGGGGTGAGAGCATTGGTGGGGTTGGCACAGACAATATGGTGTTGCATAGTACAAAACTTGCTGCCAAGAGTCAACCGTTACACCAGAAATGGGTAGAAATGGGTAGTCTTTTAAATGTCTTTAAAATGTCTTTTAGCAAATGCGAGAAGCTTGGCAAACAAAATGGGTGAGCTGGAAACATTGGTAAGTAATGAACAATATGACTTGATCGGTATCACGGAAATGTGGTGGGATGATACGCATGACTGGTCAGTAAAATTACAAGGATATTCACTTTTTAGAAGGGACAGAGTAAATAGAAAAGGGGGGGGATATGTTTATATGCAAACCCTAAACTTAAGCCCAGTATTAAGGAAGATGTGCATGATAACAGTAGTAATGTGGAGACGCTCTAGGTGGAGATTATCCTAGATAGTAGAAAGAGTCACACATTACTTGTGGGTGTATGCTATAAGCCACCCAACATTAGTATTGAGGGGGAAGATCAGCTGCTATTTCAAATTGAAGAGGCTGCAAATAGGAATTAAGTTTTACTCATGGGAGATTTTAACTACCCAGATATAGATTGGAATAGTGGAACCACTAAGGGCAGCAACTTTCTGAACCTGCTTAATGACCAATTTATGTCGCAGTAGGGTTAGTAGAGACCCCAACCAGAATGGATCCCAATATATACCTATGGGAAACAAATACAAAAGAAACAAATCAAAACCAATGTGGCTTACCTGGAAAGTTAAAGCAGGAAATAAGGAATAAACAATTGGCATTTAAGCATTATAAAAGCGAGGGGTCGGAAGTATCATTTATGGCATACAAAGATGCCAACAAAGGCTGCAAAAAGGAGATTAAAATGGCTAAACTAGAAAATGAGAAACTTATTGCCAAGGAAAGTAAAACCAATCCCAAGAAATTTTTTAAGTATGCAAATGGAAAAAAGTTAAAGGTAGAGAATGTTGGTACGTTATTATCTGAAATTTGGTTCCAAACCTGCTTTAAATCATACCTTCAGCACCCCAAATAACAACCAACATAAAAGTAATGTTGTGGCAAGCAGTATATGGAAGCTACATGCAATATTTTATTTGGCTGAAAATATTAAAACATCTAGACCGGGGATCTCACTTTTTTACCAAAAAATATATTTTTTTTCAAATTCTCCAAACCTGCTTTAAATCATACCTTCAGCACCCCAAATAACAACCAACATAAAAGTAAGGTTGTCTCTATCTTGCTCCGCCCATGAATAAGGCGGAGTCACGTGATGTGACGTCACTTCCTGTGGCTCCGCCTTGTTCCTGGGCGGAACAAGAGAAGAGACTCTGTGAGGGAACAACTCGAGGGCAGCCTTGCGGGACTGCGCGGGAAATCAGGTACAAATGTGGCGGGAGCGGAACACCCACATTGCGGGAGCGGGCGGGAGCGGGATTCAAAACAGCGGGAGCGGGATTCAAAAAGCAGTCCCACGCAGGGCTCTACCGCAGACCTTACTTTTTTGCAAAAAAAATATATATTTTTTTAAATTCTCCAAACCTGCTTTAAATCATACCTTCAGCACCCCAAATAACAACCAACGTAAAAGTAATGTGGGAAGCAGTATGTGGAAGCTACATGCAATACCGTATTTGGCTGAAAACATAAAATAATCTAGACCCCTTACTTTTTTGCCAATTTTTTTTTCAAATTCTCCACATCTGCTTTAAATCATACCTTTAGCACCCCAAATAACAACCAACATAAAAGCAGCATATGGAAGCTACATGCAATACAGTATTTGGCTGACAACATGAAGAAATCTAGACCGCGGACCTTACTTTTTTTGCCAAAAAATATAGAGAATTTTTCAAATTCACCAAACCTGCTTTAAATCATACCTTCAGCAGCCCATACAACAACCAACATAAAAGTAATGTTTTGGGAAGCAGTATATGGAAGCTACATGCAGTAACATATTTGGATGAAAACATGTTTTCATGTTTATCTACACCTAGGACTTTTTTGCAAAAAAGGACCTAGGACTTTTTTTCAAAAAAACTTTTTTTGTTTCAAATTCACCAAACCTGCTTTAAATCATACCTCCAGTATCCCAAACAACAACCATCATAAAAGTAATGTTGTGGGATGCAGTATGTGGAAGCTACATGCAATACAGTATTTGGATGAAAATATGAAGCTATCTACACCAAGGACCATACTTTTTTGCAAAAAACTTTTTTGTTTCAAATTCACCAAACCTGCTTTAACCCCTTCGTGACAAAGGCCGATTTTACTTTTCGTACCCTTTGTGACAATGGCCGTTTTAACATTTCTGCCCTGCTCGTGTTTAGCTGTAATTTTCTTCTTTCCCGTTTACTGAACCCACACACATTAGATATTGTTTTTTTCAGGACAAGAAGGGCTTTCTTTAGATGACATTGTTTTGATTGTATCATATTATTTACTATTAAAAAAATGACTGTTTCTAAATTTTAGTTGAAAAATCTTTTACTCATCTATAAAAGGTAATAAAAAAAAACTGCTAAATAGATTCTACTATTTGTCCTGAGTTTAGAAATACCCAATGTTTTTATGTTTTTTTGCTTTTGTCTACACATGGGGAAATAAGTACAAGTAGCGTTTTGCTATTTCAAAGCCATTTTTTCCAAATCTAGTAATTCTCCCCCCCATGTGCCATTTCGGGTATATTTGAAGCCGGCCAATGCAACTTACCCCATCAATGCAACTTAGCCCAGGGTACTCCAAATGCTAGTATTTTAACCTTTTTCAAGCACTAATTCTACCATCAGCCTTTGTCAAACTTTATGGTAGTATTTTTTTCTGGTATATGTCACTATCATAAAACACCCCAATATGGGGGGCGTGGCTGGCCGGTCTTCAAGATGGACGCGTAGTCACTTCGCTCCTCCGTGATGCCCTGTATTTCGCCTTAAAATCAGCGATTACCTCTAACCAAACTGCTCCTCCAGGCGGCTCAGAATCTCGGCATGCCAGGCAGTACCCTAAAACCCGCAAAACGGAAAACGGTACCTGCGATTTTTCAACGAAAACCCTCCACTCCTGATCTTCCCGCGCTTTCCCTCATGGAGCCTGAAGGCCCTACTGCTACGGTGACTGTGGCACCATGCACGAAACGCGAAGTCGACGAACTGAAGGACCTCGTCCTTTCCATTAAACAAGACCTAATGGATCACATCCACAACGAACTCCGGGAGTTGACGAGGGATGTTGGATCCAGGACAGACGTCCTTGAACGCACGCAAACTACCATGCAGAGGGACCAACGCCAGATGGAATCAGACATGGCCGCTCTGCAACAAGAGGTTCTCTCTCTGCAAGATGCACAAGAGGACCTCGAGAACAGATCGAGGAGAGCCAATTTTCGCTTGCGGGGAATTCCGGAGACCCTGCAGGATATACCGGTCATCCTGGACCAGGTTTTCGCTCAACTGCTTCCTCACGTTCCTGCTGGCGGTGTCCCTGTGGACCGGCCCCATCGGGCCCTTCGCCCTAAACCTAAACCTGGCGAACGACCACGGGACGTAGTTGTCAAACTCAGGAACTTTTCCCATAAAAAGGACCTGATAAAAGCTGCAAGAACCACCACCCTACGGATTGACAATTGTAAGATCCAGGTCTCTTCGGACATCGCTCCCAGAACCCTACTCCGTAGGAAGGCCCTTAAACCTCTCACGGACCACCTCCGCTCTCACGGCGTACCCTACCGTTGGAGGTTCCCGTTTGCCCTCCAGGTCGTCCGGGGTGATGTGTCGCGCACGATCAAGTCGCTCTCCGACGCCGAGCCTCTTCTCCATGACTTAGGCCTGCCTGCCATCGCCGCGAGCCGAAAGAGGAACCGACAAGATCCGGGTCCCCACCGGACGGGCGAGTGGTTTGACGTTCCCCCGGCACCGCTTAGGCGCGACTTCCAGGCTCCCGATGACGCCCGCGCAGCTGATTGATTTCGGCTGCGTGTTTTCCTGCTGCCTGCACGGCTCCACCGCGTACGGTCTCCGAGGCCTCCGTTGCGTTCCAGTTACCCCGACGAATGGACGTGCCGGTCCTCAGCGTTGTCCTCCAGCCCCGGCTCCTCGTCGCCAGACATCACTCGGTGCTCTCGGATGCCTCGGCTCCCCGGACGCCTTCACACCCGGTTGCTCGTTCTGAGGCCTTGCCGACTGGGGTTCCCCGCTGTCTGGTCTTCTCGTGCCTCGCGGACGTTTTGTTTGGGGTCTTCCGTGCTATTGGAGTCAGCTAAGTTTGCCGTATTGACTCTTATTTTATGTTTCACATACATGTTTAAGCCTTTGTTTTTGTTTTCCGTTATGGTTTATTTCTGCACAATCGGCTGGCGCTGGCCCCGCCATGACACTTTCTTAAGTCCAGTCCTCACTTTATTATGCTTATTTGTTTTACACACATTTATACTGGCCATTTTGCCATAATCTCGCCGTGCCGCCGCTACTCCCCTTATCATCAGTTGGTCAGAGGTATCGCCTCCTTCATTAGGGCTGGAGGTCCCACCTTGGTGATTTGCCATGCCAGATCCCCCTCGAGACCATTATTGGTCACTTGATCTGACACCTGAAACTATGTCTCGGACGCCGAGTCAGTATGGTCAGATTGCCTTACTCCAGGCTGCCCTACCTACACTTCGTTCCGTCCTGTAGGGTTCTTTGGCAGCCTCTACCCCGAATGATGTATCACTCATGTGCATTGCGTTTTTTGTCCCCTCTCCTTGTTCCTCTCCACTCCTCTTTTTTTTTTTTTCTTCTCTCTTTCTTTCTTTCTCTCTTCTTTCCTCTTCTCGGGCGCTCCAGGATACCTTCCGTATCGTGGCCGCTGCATCGCCTCACAGCTACTTACCTACTCATCTGAATGGCGAGTGACGTCAAGATAATCTCACACAACGTCAAGGGGCTGAATTCCCCCCGGAAGAGGCGCCTTGCTATGACCTACTACCAGCGACACCGAGGTGACATTGTCTTGCTCCAGGAAACGCATCTTCGTGCCTCGTATCTTCCGACGTATTGGAGCAAACATTACAGTGCACACTTTCACGCTCCTCACCCAACTTTGAAGAAGAACGGGGTCAGCATATTTCTCCGCTCCTCCTTGGGTTTCCAACTTCAGAAAGTGACTGCTGACAAGTGGGGCAGATACCTCCTGGTGACTGGCCTCCTGCACTCCCAGCCGACGGCCATCCTTAACGTCTATGCTCCCTCCACTGTGGCTGCCTCTTTTTACGCTCACCTCACGGACATCCTGCTGTCGCACCGCAATCACCGTGTCATAGTAGGAGGTGACTTCAACACGCTGTGGGATGCATTCCTGGACAGACGGGGTCCCTCACCCTTGCTACACCCCCTCCTAATTCCAAATATCTCAAAGAGTTCGCGAGAACAGCTGCCTTGGTGGATGCCTGGAGGCTTCTCCATCCAAAAACCCTGGATTTTACCTTCTATTCACACCCCCACCAGTCCTACTCTAGGACAACTTTCGGCTCACTCCGTGGTGTCCTCCGCTATTCACCCTATCACGTGGTCTGACCATGGTGCAGTGGAATGCACTCTTCACCTGTCCGGCGCACTAATGTCGTGGGGGCTATGGAGACTCGACGAATTTCTACTAACTGATCCCCTTGTGCTAGAGGAACTGAATAGGGACCTAGAGGACTTTTTTTACCACAATGAAACCTCTGATACAGACCCGCTGCTTGTATGGCAGACCCACAAGGCGTTCATCAGAGGCTCTTTTCTTCGCATAGCAGCTCGCCGCAAGCGTCTCTACCGGGAAACTCTGGACTCTCTTACTTCCAAGCTGCACAATTTGGAATCACGTCATAAACGCTCCCTGGACAATAACATTCTTCACGATATCATTCAGCTGCGGGGGGAAATCAATCTACTTCACAGCAGACAGGTCCTGCACTCCCTCAATGCCACCAACCAGAAGTTTTTTGAAAAGGCCAACAAGCCAGATGCCATGCTGGCCCGGAGGCTGAGGGCACAGAGGCAGTCGCAGAACATCCCCAAAATTGTGGACTCTCACCAGAACACCTGGGTCCACCCTAAGGATATTGCCAATCAATTCGCTGAGTGCTACCAAAATCTATATGATGACAACAAGGCTCCGGACAACATGCATGATCCCCTGCTCCGATTCCTGGACTCCCTCCCCCTACCTACCGTTTCCCGGAGCCAGGTCGACACGCTGAGCGGTCCCTTCACGGAGGAGGAAATCCGGTCTGCCTTAACTTCTCTTAATCCCTCTAAAGCGCCGGGCCCAGATGGCCTCCCGGGCTCCTACTACAAAAAATTCCAGTCTCTGCTCCTCCCGCGCCTGCTTACCCTCTTCAACAAGTTCCTGTCTGGAGTCCCACCCACGAGGGAGATGCTGCAGGCCAAGATCATTGTTATTCATAAAGACGGTAAAGACCCATCCAGCTGTAGCAGCTACCGCCCAATCTCCCTCATAAATGCGGATATTAAATTGTACGCAAAACTTCTGGCGACCAGGCTGGGGGCGGTCCTCCCGTCGTTGATCCATCCTGACCAGGTGGGCTTCATTCCTGGCAGGGAAGCACCGGATAATATCCGACGTACCGTTGATCTGATTGCAGCAGCTAGGATGACTCGTCAGGGCTCTATGTTGTTGGCGCTTGACACGGAAAAGGTCGACTGGACCTATATGTGGGCCGTCTTGGAAAGATTCGGCCTGGGAAGCAGCTTCCCAGCTGGAAGCTTGGTCCTTTCCGGCCCACACTCTACCCTGGATAGACATTGAGCGCTACTACATATGCAACCAACAGATTCAGCAGGTGCTCTGGATGGATCCTCCCTTGCCTCTGCGGACCGACGTGTTGCCAACCATTTCGGCGGCCCTCGCCTTGTGGCGCGCATGGAACATCAAGCTCCGTCTCCGTGGCTCTGTCTCCCACCTCACTCCTCTGTTACACCACCCCCTCTTTCCGGAGGGCCACCATGCATCCCTTTTCCGTTGGTGGAGAGACGCCGGTCTATGTACCTTGGGGTCGGTGGTAAGAGCGGGGGCGATGGTGCGGTTCCAGGAACTCAGGGATTCAAGACGCATACCCCCTGGCGAACTCTTCCGTTACCTGCAGATCCGCCACTTTGTCGATTCCCTCCTCAGGAGAGGCACCTTGTCTCAGCTGACTATATTCGAGAGGCGCTTCCTTGCTGGCAAGAGGAGCGGTCACAGTCCATCCTGGGGTAAGTGTTTGGTGTCGCTGGATGCCTCCTGATCGAGGCATTCCAGCGACACCATTTAAGTTTAGGAGGTGATCGTTGATCGCCTCCTAAACGCTTTTAAAACGTACAATGTATGGCGGATGTATGGCGGATGTTGACGCCCCGGGGAGGGGCCAGAGATGGCCCCTAGTGCCGACTGTGGCGTTGCTGAATGCCTCGAGGTCGAGGCATTACAGCAACACTGTTTGGGTGGAGAAAGCGAAAGTAGATCGCTTCATGTTTTTATCCAAATACTGTATTGCATGTAGCTTCCACATGCTGCATCCCACAACATTACTTTTATGTTGGTTGTTATTTGGGGTGCTGAAGGTATGATTTAAAGCAGGTTTGGTGAATTTGAAACAAAAAAGTTTTTTGCAAAAAAGTAAGGTCCTAGGTGTAGATAGCTTCATGTTTTCATCCAAATACTGTATTGCACGTAGCTTCCACATACTGCATCCCACAACATTACTTTTATGTTGGTTGTTATTTGGGCTCCTGAAGGTATGATTTAAAGCAGGTTTGGTGAATTTGAAACAAAAAAGTTTTTTGCAAAAAACTAAGGTCCTTGGTGTAGATAGCTTCATATTTTCATCCAAATACTGTATTGCATGTAGCTTCCACATACTGCATCCCACAACATTACTTTTATGATGGTTGTTGTTTGGGATGCTGGAGGTATGAATTAAAGCAGGTTTGGTGAATTTGAAACAAAAAAGTTTTTTTGAAAAAAAGTAAGGTCCTAGGTGTAGATAAACATGAAAACATGTTTTCATCCAAATACGTTACTGCATGTAGCTTCCATATACTGCTTCCCACAACATTACTTTTATGTTGGTTGTTGTATGGGCTGCTGAAGGTGTATGATTTAAAGCAGGTTTGGTGAATTTTAAAAATTCTCTATATTTTTGGGCAAAAAAGTAAGGTCCGCGGTCTAGATTTCTTCATGTTGTCAGCCAACATGTAGCTTCCATATGCTGCTTTTATGTTGGTCGTTATTTGGGGTGCTGAAGGTATGATTTAAAGCATATTTGGAGAATTAAAAAATATATATATTTTTGTTTGCGAAAAAGTAAGGTCTGCAGTCTAGATTTTTTCATATTTTCAGCCAAATACTGTATTGCATGTAGCTTACATATACTGCTTCCCACAGCCTTACTTTTATGTTGGTTGTTATTTGGGGTGCTGAAGGTATGGTTTAAAGCAGGTTTGGAGAATTTGGAAAAAAAATAAAACATTTTGCAAAAAAGTAAGGGGTCTAGATTATTTTATGTTTTCAGCCAAATTACGGTATTGCATGTTGCTTCCATATACTGCTTCCCACAACCTTACTTTTATGTTGGTTGTTATTTGGGGTGCTGAAGGTAAACCATACCTTCAGCACCCCAAATAACAACCAACATAAAAGTAAGGTTGTGGGAAGCAGTATATGGAATCAACATGCAATACCGTAATTAAGCAGGTTTGGAGAATTTGGAAAAAAAATATTTTTTGGCAAAAAAGTAAGGTCCTAGGTGTAGATAGTTTCATGTTTTCAGCAGCCCAAGTAACAACCAACATAAAAGTAATGTTGTGCGATGCAGTATGTGGAAGCTACATGCATTACAGTATTTGGATGAAAATATGAAGCTATCTACACCTAGGACCTTACTTTTTTGCAAAAAACTTTTTTTGTTTCAAATTCACCAAACCTGCTTTAAATCATACTTTCAGCAACCCAAATAACAACCAACATAAAAGTAATGTTGTGGGATGCAGTATGTGGAAGCTTTTCAAGTAATTTTTTTTTTTTTCAAAATCAGGTTTTTATTGAAATTTTCAAAACATAAAGGAGGGGAGGGGAAGGAATATGGGGGAATCAGGAATCCACGGCATGAGACAGCGGAACACAAAAACACAAATCAAGGTACATAACACAAGTTATCGACGAACACCAGATCGCAAGTAGCGTTACAAATACCCATCGCAAGAAAAATGGAGGACACAAATCAAGAAGTCCGGACAGCCCGCGGCAGACCCAACAACCGAGCGGTCACGAGCATCGGCCCGTCGAGCAGCCGGGCAACACCGGGCGAAACTAGGTAACTACACACCGTGCCCAACAACCGAGGACAACCAGTAAAACCACGTGGCCGTATAGGCCTCTCTAAGTTTCGGAGTCGAGGTGGAGAGATCCTCAACCCTCCTGATCTCCTCCACCCTTGCCACCCAGTCCCGGTGAGAGGGAGGGCGAGGTTGTTTCCAGTGTAGGGGTATAAGGCTTTTAGCAGCGTCAAGGAGATGTCGGACCACTGACCGTTTGTAATGAGAGATCGAGTGAGACGTGTGATGCAGGAGCATGGGCAGCGGTCGGAAAGGGGGGGAGGAGTCTGATAGCTCCGAAATCACCCGGTGAACCTCCTGCCAGTAAGGTTGCAGCAAGGGACAGGACCACCATATGTGCAACATCGTGCCCACGTCCCCACCGCACCTCCAACACCTATCAGACGTACCCGGGAACATACGATGGAGACGCTGCGGCGTTCTGTACCAGTGTGTCAACAGTTTATAGTTAGTCTCCTGCGTCTTAGTCGCCCTCGAGCTCTTATGGGTGAAAACGAATATCTTATCCCAGTCCTTGTCAGAGAGTCGAGCGTCACAAGCGGTCTCCCAGGTCTCACAGAAGGACGGTCGAGTTGTAGAGGTCGCAGTCATAAGTAAGGAATAGAGCAAGGAGATGGCCCTCTCCGGTGGGCGAGCCCCCGTGCACAAGGTTTCAAAGCCCGTTAAGGGCCGGTGGAGACGGTCCCCATGCGGCAAGGTAGAAAGGTAGTGCCTAATTTGGTGATATGTGAAGCACTCCAACCACGTAGGATCGCGTCCCTGCAGCAACGAGCTCAAGGGCAGCAGCCCGCCCCCCTCCAGCAGCGCCCGGGCCCGGACAGGGGCAGGAACCCCGAGGAAGTCCAACCGTCCCACCCCTCGCCCCGGAGCATAGTCCGGGTTCTCACAGAGGGGCAGCAACGGCGACGGCGCGGTAGACAAGCGGGCGCGCAGGCCCACCTCCCGCCAAACCGCCAGAGTCGCCAGCACAAAAGGATGTGAAATGCCGCCGTGGCCGCCACCCGGGCCCCACAAGGCATGGTACACACAGCCCCGCAACCCACCAAGCTCCAGATCGACCCATGGCTTAGTGAGGGGACCCAAGGTATTCCACTCCAAGATGCGAAGTAGGTGGGCAGCACGGTAATACGCATGAAAATCAGGCAAGGCAGGCCCGCCCGCAGCCTTGGGCCTCGTGAGCTGGGAGAACCGCTGCCGAGGACTCTTATTGCCCCAGACAAACCTAGACACCAGAGACCGGAGAACCTGGAAAAACTCCCGCGGTATCCGAATCGCAAGCGTCTGGAACAGGTACAACACTCGAGGCAAAAGGTTCATCTTGATAACATTCACCCGGCCTATCCAGGAGATATATAGCGGCGTCCACCTCCGCAGGTCCTCGGACAGAACGGCTAACAAAGGTGTAAAGGTCAACCAGATCCCTAAATACTTCAGCTTCTCCGGTCACCAACGGAAGGGGAAGCAAGGCATAAGCGAGGTCACCATCCGAGGGGGCAGGGAGACATTTAAAATTTTGGACTTCGAATAGTTTATCTTAAGGTTAGACAGCGCGCCGTAGAGACGAAAAGCCTCAAGATTATTGTGGAGCGACATACCGGGGCGGTCAACAATAAACAGCAGATCGTCAGCGTATGCCGCTACCTTATGATGTCGGCCACCGTCCTGTAACCCCAAGATGTTCGGGTCCGAGCGGACAGCCTCCAAAAAAGGCTCCAGAGACAGCGCAAAGAGCATCGGGGACAGAGGACACCCCTGTCTGGTCCCGTTCTTTATCGCTATGGGGGGGGGAAGAGCCCCGTTAACCCGCACGCGAGCAGTAGGCGAGGAATAGAGGGCCCCAATCCAGGCCAACATAGAGGGACCCAGACCCAGATGTTCCAGATGTTCCAGATGTTCCAGTCCACCCTATCAAAGGCCTTCTCCGCGTCGGTCGATAATAATAAAACCTGGCGCGCCTCCACCCGCGCCTTGTGGATGATAGAGAGAAGTCTAATAGTATTGTCACGCGCCTCACGCCGAGGGATAAAACCAGCTTGGTCAGGGTGGATCAACAGCGGGAGGAACCGGCCCAAACGCAACGCCAGCATTTTAGCAAAAAGCTTCAAGTCGGCATCGAGGAGCGAGATTGGGCGGTAGCTTTGACACAGACCAGGGTCCTTGCCCTCCTTCGGAATGACCGTGATCATGGCCGCCAAGGACTGGGAGGGGAACTGAAGTCCCTACCGAATGGCATTGAGCGCGGCAAGTAGGTGTGGGAAAAGGTGCGTCGAGAACGTGCGGTAGTACCCCAAGGGCAGACCGTCCGGACCCAGGCACTTTCCCCGCTAAGTAGCCTTCAGAGCCACGGAGAGCTCCTCAGCCGAGAACGGCGCCTCCATGGATTCCGCCTGTTCGCGGGTGAGTTTGCGCACACCGTGTTCCGCAAGATAACTGTTGATGCGGACCCGCTTATCGTGACTGGCACCCCCATCTGAAACTTGGGACGATCCATAAAGGGAGGAGTAGTATGCGTGAAACGCATCCACTATCTTAGAGGGGAAATGGGACAAATCTCCCGCAGGCGTCCGGACCCGATGAATGTGCGTATTGCGCTTAAGTGGGTTTATCATTTTGGCCAACAGCTTACCACACTTATTACCTTGCTCACTGAAAAATCTCTGACTATACAGGGAAGCCCGGCGAAACTTAGAGTTGAGAATATCAGACAGTTGGCCCCTTAGGGAGGTCAGTTCCGCGTAGGTCGCCTCATCCAGGGTATCCTTATGCAAGGATTCCAACTGCTGAATTCGAACAGCAAGCCTATCAATATCCTGCGCGCGCCCTCTTTCTCTGCGTACCTTGTTGAATGAAGAAACCTCGCAGCACACACTTATGGGCTTCCCACACCACCAGAGGGGACAGCCCCTGCGTAGCATTATCCTGAAAGTAACGCTGCAGTTCCGTCGCTGTCTGTGAAACAAGAGCCTCGTCCAGTAGAAAAGAGTCGTTAAGTCGCCACGTCCATTCCCTGGCCCTACACAACGGAGAGTCTAGCGTAATGGAAACCGGAGAGTGATCTGTCCAGGTCATCGGCAGGATCGTGGCCGTCTGCAGTAAGTCCAGGTAAGTCTGAGAGAGAAAGATGTAGTCTAGTCGGGAATAGCAAGCGTGAGGGGAAGAATAGAAAGTGAAGTCCCGGGCAGTCGGGTACAGAGAACGCCAGCAGTCAATCAGGCGCTGCTCAGTCAGGATTTTGCAAACCGAACGCAGCCGGGACACAACTGGAGCCCGAGGAAGTATCGACCTCCGGGCGAAGAGGGACATTTAAACCCCCCCCCCAGAATCACAAGGCCCTCCCCAAAAGTGGAGAGCGAGGCCACGATAGAGCGGAGGGCCACGTGCTGAGCTCTATTAGGAAGATACACACTAGCAAAGGTGTAGAGAGCCTCCGCTATGTAGCCCTTAACGAAGGTGAAACGGCCCGAGGGATCAAGGAGAGTATCCTTAACAACGAATGGGACCCTGTTAGAAAATAGTATAGCCGTCCCCTTAATGGGCATTCTTTAGGCTAGGGGCTTGCCCCCCCTTGAAGTGGGTCTCCTGAAGCAGCACCACGGAGGCATCATGTGCCTTAAACTCTCTCAGAGCCCTGGACCGTTTTTTCGGGTATATTGAGGCCCTGTGCGCTAACAGAATAAATCGCGATCCACGAGTGCCAGCGCGTGCGAGCAACACGCGGGACATCCGCATGGTCCGAGCGACACACGGCGAGCACCGGGGCGGCCGCAGGGTAGAAAAGCGACCCCCAAGCACAAACACACCCAGGGGGCAGGTACTCGAACCCAGTCCCAAAAACACAAAAAATACAAAAACAAAGCGATGCGAAAAAATAAAAGCGACGCGGAAAAATAAATAAATAAAAAGAAGCGGCTAGAAATAAGCGAGAGTCCGCTCGTAGCAACAATTCCCGCTGCCAGGCCGGCCCAGGGGAGTCTCCACGGGGTCACCACCGGAGAGTGGCCGGCATGAATCACTCCCTCCCTCGGCGGCTGGTCACGGTCCCTGTCCCTCAGAGCCCGTCCAGGAGGTCTGGCCCGCTGGGGCCCGCGTTGCGCCGAACCAGCACGGCGCTGGCGAGAATCCACATCCCGGGCGGTCCAGTCGGGGACTTCAAGCGGCGGCAGGTCCAGCTCCAGTAGAAAGGGTCGAACGTCCGCAGGCCTGCGGATGGTAGCTGTAAGCGGGCCCTGACGGGCTATCAGGGCAAAAGGGTAGCCCCACCGGTATGCAATCTTCCTCTCCTGAAGCGCGGCAGTCACAGGATGTAAGGCCCGTCTGGCCACCAGTGTGTAGTGGGACAAGTCGTGGTAGAGGGCATGCCCCTCAAAGGCCCAAAATCGGCGTGCGCGGGCCTTCAACATTATCTCCTCCTTCAGCGTGTAGCTGTGGAGACAACAAATTATGTCCCAGGGGGGGATCTCCCGGGCCGCCGCTGGAGCGCAGGGCTCTATGAGCACGCTCAAATTTGATAGGTTTCCTCCCAGGGTCTGCAGGCCACTCCAGGATCAGAGAAAAAAGTCTGTCCAGGATCGTCTTAAGGTCCTCAGGTCGCTCACCTTCAGGAAGGCCCGCACCCGAATATTGGACCGCCGCCCTCGGTTATCGAGGTCCTCAAGATGATAAAATAAATCCGCCATCTGGTGGGAACAGGAGCGGCAGTGGGCCGATAGCTGGCGTTCGACCTATCTGGTCCTGGTGTCAACACCGGAGACCCTCTCGTCAAGGCGGGAAACTTCAGCCCGTAAGGCCGCGACTTCGGCCCGGACCGTTTGCTTGACTTCTGCCACGAGGAGACTGAAGTCGTCCTTGGTGGGTAGAGACGAAAACAGTCGGCGCCACTCAGGCGAAGGCGGTCCCGAGGCACTCGCTGCGGGCGGCAGGGAATCTCCATCCTCCGAGGCCCTAGAGCATGCGGGAGTCTGCGCCATATTGGAGTCTTCCGGCTGAGTCTGCAGTAGCTGCGGAGTAGTAAAATAGCCTTTCAGCGACGTGGGTTGAGGCCTGCCGCTAGACGCCGGGGTAGTCGGCTCCGGAGGACCCTTTTTAGTGCGGCCCATTGCAAATTACACCGGGGTGCCTGCGAATCTCAGGGCGGATGGCGCGGAGCAAACGGATCAGGCAGCCATCTTCTTCGCCAGGCCAGCCACGCCCCCCGTTCAAATAATTTTTATTACAGTTTTATAAAATACAAAACAAAAGTAAATGGAACTATAACATCGAACATATGAGATTGTCAAATAGTATCGCACATACAATATACAGTGTACAATAATAATTCAAATTGAAACCATAAAATTGGGAAACAGTAATTACAACAATTATCACTAGAAAGAGAAAAATAAACAACACAAAAATAAGGGGGAAAAACAGGGGGAAAAAAATGGAAATGTAAATGATTAAATTCTTCAATCCGGAAGTCTCTGTCTTCACTTGTTTGTTTTTTTTTTGTCAAGTCTCCGTTTAATAGAAAAAAGATATAGAACAATGCGTTACATCCGAGAACATCCCAACATGTACTTGGAAAGTACAGAGGCGCAGTGCACTACAAAGTACATCAAAATGAGACAGTAGATACAATATAACCGATACAGTAGTACAGAAGGCAATAAACACAAATAACATAGTGTATCGCGTCAGGCAGTACAAGGCAGAAGTCCAGGTTGGTACATAGTGTGAAACAGTGGTGCACAGCAATCAGGATACCCAGTAGCTAGGAGGTATCTGACGAAAAAGGTACGTATGGGAGCCCACGCATATGTTATTTCACAGAGAATAATACAGAAAAACAACAAAATAATAAACAAAACAAGAAATAAGATGGCGCGCGTCACAATGCCACACATCATATAGGAACTCGGGAGGCAGTCGAGGGGCACAAAAGGAGAACACCCGGGGACGGGAGGGGTAAGTCGCAGGAGGAACACCCAGGGGAGTAGAGCAGAGGTCTGTCAGGCCGACTTGAGCAGCTCGGGAAACGAGGGGAAGAAATAAGCTCCTTCCACCAGAACCAACGCCTGTTATACAAATATTTTTTACTTCTAGAAGCCCACACCAACTCCTCCATATGGGAAATAAAGTTCATTCTGCTGATCCAGACCTGGATTGGTGGAGAGTCACGGCGCCTCCAAAAGCGGGGGATAACCGCTTTGGCCGCACTTAAAATATGAAACGTCACAGAGTTTTTATAAACAGCGACCGGGAGCGATGTGTGGATCATTAACTTCACGAAGCACCTTTTCCACAAGCCTCCAAAAGGGTGCAACCAAGGGACAAGTCCACCATATATATAGGATAGTGCCGGCACCAGCCTCGTACCTCCAACAGAGATCCGGGACATCCGGAAGGAATTTATGTAAAGCATGAGGGGTGCGATACCAGCGGATTAACAATTTATAGGAGGTTTCCTGAATTCTACTCGATATAGCGCCTTTATGAACCAGTTTGATAATCTTATCCCAGTCCTCATCCCCCGAGATATGCGGGTTCCCAAAGGGCCAGGAAATACGGCTTAGGGGAGCACTCGAGAGTAAGGAGGATGGAGTATAGTGTGGATACTAAGTGGGGTGGTTCCGTCTTAGAGGTACATAAGCGTTCAAAGTCAGTCAGGGGCCTGCGATATCCCGCCTGGCGTGGTAAGGAGGCAACAAAGTGTCGTAATTGAGCATAAAAAAAGGCGTCTTGCGGGCGCGGCCTGGTCGCACCTAACAGAGTCATGGTCAGAGACATGATACAGGCGTAGGACACCAGTATGTAGTGGAGAGAATGGTTTTGCCCTGCCCGTCCTGTATCCAGGGCCAAAGGCAAGGTTATCAGAAAGGGGGAAAAGGGATTAGGGGAAGACGTCAGGGACCCTTTGGACATATACTTCTTAAGGACACAAATAGTCGCTGAAATGGTGGGGTGCTTAAGCCGCGCGCCAGATTGGTGAACGACAGGTACCCACGGGTAGGAGTGTATGGGGTGCGGGAGCACGTCCTCCTCCAGAGTCACCCACTGCTTATGAGCCCTAATAGTCCACTCGACCACTCTACGCAAATGGGCCGTAGGTAGTACAGCTCCAGGTGTGGGACACCCAGGCCTCCCATGAGTTTAGGACGCACCAGATGGGAGAAAGCGAGGCGATGGTGTCCAGATATATTTTAGGAAAATTTGGGAATAAAATCCCTGGAAATAAAAATCGAAGGATGTTCATCTTAACCATTGAAACCATCCCGAACCACGACACGGGTGGGAAGGCCCACTTATGCAAGTCCTGTGAGACGCGCAGAATGGGGACAAAATTCAGGGAGTATAGCAGGGAGAGATCCGCAGGTATTTGCAGGCCTAGGAATTGAAGGGAGGATTCACACCATTTAATGGGAAAACTAGAGCTTAACTCCCTCTTAACAGAGTCCGACAGGTAAATACCTAAGATCTCTGATTTACTCAAGTTGATTTTGTAGTTAGAAAATGATTGTTACGTCTCTAGTTCCCGAAGGAAATGAGGGAGAGACGTAAGTGGATCCCCAACATATCGTCCGCAAATAGGGCTAGTTTATGTTCTACCCCTGAAACCAACATCCCGGAGATACCAAAATTGGCCCTGATGGCATTAGCCAGAGGCTCCATGCTAAGGACGAAAAGCAGAGGGGAAAGCGGGCAACCCTGGCAAGTGCCATTGGCCAGAGTAAGCGGGTCTGAGAGAGATATCCATTAAGCTTGATTCTGGCAGAGGGGTTAAAATAGAGCACTGAAGTGGCCGACCCGCGACGGAGATGGCCGCATAAGCCTGTAGCTCCCGCTCCTGGTGCACTCTACCAGGATCTGTCGCCCCTAACACTGCAAGCCCGAAGGATGCTTCGACCTGTCACGCAAGCTTTACAGGCGGCGAACATCCCCCATCAATGGGGCTTCCCGTTTGCCTTGTTGGTCCGCCGGGGTAATGCAACGCATATCGTTCGCCATGTCACCGATGTCCCTTCATTCACTGAGGCCCTCGGCCTTCCCGACTGTGAAGTCACCGACTGGGAACCGACCTTCTCTGCGCCAGCGACCCTTTTGGATCCGTCTCAGGACTGGTCTCCTAGACCACAAAGAAGGAAGCGCACGCGCGACTATTCCCTTTCTGCCCTACGGACACTACACTGGTCCGCTGGTTCCGAACGGACTCATGTTCCAGATTATGGACGCTTTGCAGCATCTTTTCGCCCTTGGTGAACAGGGTATTTATTTTTATTGTGTCCACTTACCTTCCTTTGATTCTGGTTTTCCCTTTTTTCACACCTTTTTTTTTTATCGCACCAAACTCACACATATCTATATACCTGGCTCTCGCCGGTTCTACCTGACATAGGCACCCTATGCCGGCACACACACACTTCATTGCTTTCCCCTGTGGGGCGCACACATCTATGTCCCCATGAGTCAATGACCGCTCCCTTTAAGGCCCGATGGAGCGGGATGCGTTATTCTCTGCCCTCTCTTTCTCTATTCATTACCTCTGCCTTAGGCAGTGGTTTTTGACCGATATTTTACTCTCCCCCCGAGCCTACTTACTTGACCCTTTCTTTGGGTTCAGGTACCGGGTTTTGACCTTCTCTAAGGTCATCTGGCTCAATACTCGATGCTACGGCATCAGCATTGTTATGTGCTATTTCTGTTGTTGATTTACGTTCTGTTTCACATTTATCTTGTTTCATTTCATAATGGTTTTATTATTATAGCTCCAAGGGTGGCATTGTCTCAGCAGGATTCCTGCAGATGTCCTCCTCATGGCCCTTGATCTAATTAAATTTACCTCACTTAATGTTAGAGGTTTAAATAAGCCCCAACAGCGTTCAAAAGTCCTCTACACTTTGCAACACCTGAAATCCCACATTGCCTTTCTACAGGAAACACATTTTAGATCTACCAATGAGTTCCGACTAACGAATAAATACTTCCAACATGCCTTTCTGGCAAGTGCTCCTGACTCAAAGACGAAAGGGGTTGCCATTCTCATTCATAAATCCCTTCCATTTAAGCTCCTGGATATCTGGACCCCGAGGGAAGGGCCATATTTCTGAAATGCTATTTTGGTAACCATAAAGTTACGTTGGGCAATGTATATGCCCCTAACCATAACCAGACCTCCTTCTTATGCAATATGCTGAATAGATTTGGCTCCTTTCAGGAAGGCATCAATGTTTTTGGGGGTGACCTTAATATGATTTTAGATCCGCATAGGGACTCCTCCACTCACACCTCATCAATCCCCTACTCCAACATTAAAAAAGTTAAACGGGCACTACACCTACATCAACTGATTGATACCTGGAGATCGCAGCACCCAACAACTAATGATTACACTTACTATTCACACGTCCACAACAGATACACACGGATTGATAGTCTATTCCTCTCGCACTTTCACCTCTTACATTTACATTCCTCCGAAATTGGCTTACAATCACTTAGCGACCATGCTCCCACTCACTTCACACTGCGCCTCAGGGATCCCGCGCCCCGACATTGGTGTTGGAGGCTCAACGACAATTTAATTGATAATCCCCACCATGTCTCAGAGCTCACGGCACACCTTCACAATTATTTTCAAGATAACATTACGGCTGAGTTGCCTTTTCCCTTAGTCTGGGAAGCCCACAAGCCTGTTATTTGTGGTCATTTGATCAAATTGGGCTCTACGATTAAACAATTAAAATTGGCTACTATTCTGGATCTCACGCGTAAGCTTCACCACCTTGAACAATCTCATAAACTTACATTCGCCCCGGAGGTTTTGACTCAATTACACACGTTACGCGATCAACTGGCCTCTCTCCTAGACGATACCACGAAGCGACATTTTCTCCTGACCAAAAAATTGTTCTATGAATTGGGAAACAAACCGGGCAAACTGCTGGCCAGGGCTTTACGTGTACAAAGGGCCTCTTCTTATATTCCTAAAATTAGGTCTTCGGATGGCTCTATTCATTATGAATCTCACGGAATTGCTAAGTGCTTCCACTCTTATTACAACTCGCTTTACAATATTAGCCCCCCATCTGCTGGCTCCCCTGACCACCTACAAAGTATCGATGATTATTTACAAAAATTCCTGCCTCGGAGGCTAGACGGGGACGAGCTCGGTTTCTTAAATTCCCCCGTGACTGGAGATGAGATCCTGACTGCCCTTAAACTAACCCCCCGTGGCAAATGTCCCGGCCCAGATGGTTTCACCACTGGGTATTACTGGAAATTTTTTCCTGTTTTGGGTCCACATTTAGTTACTTTGTTCAACACCCTGGCCACTGGGGCACCACTTGACCACCAGTCCAATGTCGCGCACATTTCGGTCATACCCAAACCGGGTAAGGATCCTGAGTTGTGTGCTAATTACCATCCTATATCCTTGATAAATGCCGATATTAAACTATTGGCTAAGGTAATGGCACTGCGCCTACAACGTTATATCCCCTCCCTTATCCACAAAGATCAGGTCGGTTTTGTGCCTGGGAGAGAGGCCAGGGACAACTCCATTCGCGCACTTAACCTCATCACATACGCTCACACGCATAACATTCCGTACGTCTTGGTCTCTATGGACGCCGAAAAAGCCTTTGATAGGGTGTCCTGGCCCTTTCTATTCCGGGTCCTGACTAAACTGGGTATTCATGGTCCTTTCCTTAACCAACTCACTGCTCTATACACCGATCCATCTGCACGCATAAAAGTCAATGGCATCCTCTCGGATGCTTTGCTTCTTCGGAACAGCACGCGACAGGGTTGCCCCCTCTCACCACTACTGTTTATTCTAGCTATGGAACCCCTGGCTCAGGCGATACGCGATAATGACTTGATTACAGGTTTAACCATTGCAAAACATCTAATAAAATTGCTATTTATGCGGATGACATGTTGTGCATGTTAACCAACCCTCATCTTTGACTCTGCTAGGCTTCTTCCTCCAGATAAACTTTATGAGCGCAGAGCGCACTGAATCAAAAAAAGAAATAGGCACACTTAAAGGTATGGCTCTTAAAAAATACAAAATCTTGGGGAGAATAACCATCTTAATGGAGTGTATTCTACCCAACCATGAAATCTCAAGATTGTCCCACCTCTCAAGATCCAGTAGCAAAGAGGGCCAAAAAGTCTTTAAATTGTAAGCATACATATGTGTTAAATATGTTTTCCATAAATTAATGCCTAAATAGGAAATAAAGGTCTTGTGAATGTCGGCAAGAAATCTGACGACACCAGTTCAATGAGTTGAGTAAGCAAGAGCTTCTTTATTCAAGTGCGCACAGGGGAGAGTCCAGTTCGCAGACTTCTTTTCCCCTCCTTAATTTTCTAACAATATACAGGCAAAGAAGCACAAACAGTTATTAGCATATTGTCTAGCCATCTGTTGGTATATTTACTTTGATTTGCTGACACACACGGTTTAAAGAGGTGAAGAAAAAATAGCCCCCCCCCCAGACATGTGAAATCTTTACTTACAGAAGGTCAAGAAAGGGACAACTAGTCTTTTGCAACAAGGCACTTAGAGCAAAGAAAACATACAAAAACATACCATATGTACACATTCTTCCGAGACACAAACAAGACATAAGTAAACTAAGAAATGAGGTAGACAGGTGATTGTAGTGTTATCTTATCTGCTATCAGCAGAATAAGCAATGAGGTAAAGATCATTGTGCTGACATCCAGAATCAGCAAAATTCAACTTCCACAGTCCCCCCTTTTTATTCTTACAGACTCACTGTAAGAATCAATTTCTTCAGAGTCCAGTGGAGTTATAAGTTGGCCAATTCCATGAGACTTGCTCCTTCTCATATTGATCTTCAAACATGTCACGGTGCATAGTCTCTAGGGGAAACTCATCAAGTGGGAAGTCATCATCATATTTCTCCTCCTGTATATGTGGCATTGCTCTTGTTGGTCCGAGACACTTTTGAATTAGTGTTTTGCAACAAACAACAATTACATAGATACATACAAAAGCCACAAGCAACAAAAACATACCAGACATCAACTTTGCTCCAAGTGAACCGAATAGTCCACCCAGACCAAAAGGATCCCAAGTAGTCTCCCTAGATCTAAGTCTTTCCTGAAGTTCGCTCACCTTTTCTATATTATGTTCTATGGATACACTATTGTCTACAATGTAAATATTCCCCTGTAAAAGGTATTCCTATGCAGGGCTCTGCTGAGTATGCGGAATATATCCACAAACACAACAAGGCTCCGAAACATTAGAAGCATTATACACCTTTCTCAACATTTCTACAAAGGTATTATCTTTTTCCCAAGGAGAAGCATGCAGATCACGTTTAATTCGTGAATGTATCTTATTCTCTGCTATATTTTTAGTAGGTTCTGATCTGAACACCTGAAAAGGACTGAAAGGAAAAAAGAAAAAAATACATTTAGTATAAAACAAGTAACGATAATATACTCAAACATTTTTGCATCTCCTGATGACCTCATTCTTCGTATCTTCACGAGGGGCTCTTGCCAATCTCGTTTTATGTTGGTTAACCAGCTGGGATTATTGTGCCCGATGGAATGGTTAATTTAGGAGCGTAGATTGGGTTTTGGCACCAATTTAAGATGAGTGCAATGAATCCACGGTGTAATTTCAGCTACCTTTACAGCTGTTTTTGTGATCAGTAGTACTTGGTATGGACCTTTCCATCTGGGCTGAAGAGTCTTTTTTCCATTGGAAATGCTTTTCTAGGATGTAATCACCTGGTTGGATGTGATGAATTGTTTTTTTTCGTCCTCAGCAGTAAAATGAGTTCCTTGATCAGAGTATATATGCTGAGGAATTCCATACCTAGGAATGAACTCTTGTAACAACTTTTTAGCAACTGTTAGAGCGTCCGCATGTTGGCAAGGATAGGCTTCTATCCAGCGGGAATATGTACACACCACCACTAGTACATATTGATAATGTAGAGATCTAGGCATTTCAATGAAATCAATTTGCAAATTTTTGAAGGGTCCTCGAGAACAGTGAGGTTCTGATGTAACTACAGCATACCCAGTACAACGCCTGCCATTAATATCCATAAATGAGGAACCATCTACAAAGTATTCGATATCAGGGTCAGTTAAAGGTCGCTCATACAAACAATCGGTCGCAAGTAGTTTGTAATTGTTCTGTCAAAATCACACAATCATGATCTGGCAAAAGAGTGGCAGGGTTTAACACTGTGCACCTGTGGACGGTGGCATTGGGTGTACCCTGCAAAACAATCTCGTATTTAGTCAGCCTACTATTAGTAAATTATGTCGATCGATGGGTTAACAATGCACTCATTGCATGAGGAACCATCCCTTTCAGTTCCTGTCCCTGAACTATGACCTGTGCTGATTCCACTAAGGCAGCAGCCGCCGCCACAGCCCGCAAACAAGGGGTTAATCCAGCTGCCACAGAATCAAGTGGAGTGCTATAGTAGGCAAGGGGTCTCTGTCCCTCTCCGAGGCTCTGGGTTAGTATTCCAGAGGCATTACCCTGTGTTTCATGACAAAACAAAGTAAATGGCATATCATAGTTAGGGAGCCCAAGAGCAGGGGCACTCCACAAAGCCTCTTTTAACTGAAAGGGTAAATCAATTCAGCATCATCAGTATTAGGTTCAATAGAGCCAGCATCGACAAATTGTTACCAGTTTGTCTAGCAGATCTACAATTTCTAGCCAAATGCCCTGGCTTGTTACAATTAAAACAAATAACATTCTTTCTAATTTCCTTTCTAGAGGAAGATTGTCCGTTTATCTCCCACTACATCAGACAGAGAGTTCTGTGGATCGAACTGTCTCTGACTTTCCATCAACATTCTCTGTTCTTTCTCTCTAACTTTCTCTTGACGTTCCTTATTCACTTCCTTTTGCTTTTCAAAATGTGCTATCATTTCAGAAAGCGGCTTCTCTTCCCATCCTAAAACATTATTAGTGACACCCTTATGGAAGTTGGTAACAACCTTTTTACAAAACAAGATACAATCAACTGTTTTGCATTCTCCTCTGGATCTCTCACACCACTGTGTCCTATTACAACTTTCAATACTCTGTCAGCGAATTCACTTACTGATTCATTATTTCCTTGCATTGTAGAGTTAATCTTTCTCCAGTCAGGTAGCTGTAGCAATGCAGTCTCACAAGCTTGTATTAGACAATCTTTTGTCTGCTGTCTCTCAGTACGCTATCTCTTAGTAAACAGTTAATTTGCTCAAGGTGTTACATCAGGAATTAAGCTTCAATTAACTGTTTTCTCTCTGCGTCAGTCATGACCAAATCAAACAATTGCATAAAATCCTTTCCATAAGCAGTAGACACAATACGTAATTCTTTACAAAACTGACCAACAATTTCAGGTCTGGGGAATCGATCTTTCAACAGCAATAATTCCCCTGGTGTCCATGGATGATGAACCGATAGAGGTACACCTCTCTCATCTCTAGCACCCCCAGTCTCTCTCATGGGCATAGCATGCACAAATGTTTTTTCCTCAGCATCAGAATCTGAATGAGGATCTAAATTGGGCTTTCTGGATCTGGTTCTACTTGATGGTCCTGTGGGCTGAATGTCAGACCTTGATATTCTAGGAGGATCAGGTTGCCTTTCTTGGTCTAGGGGTGAAATAGGAGCTGGTGGTACAAATGGGACAAGCTCCAAAGAAAGTGGCAACTCTGCTTCTGGACCTGCAGGGTGTTGATTAGAACCAGGCATATTAGGGTCTGCTGGTTGAGGTCCATTATATGGGGGTGGGTCAAATAATTATTGAGTCCATAGATCAGATGGATCTAAGGATGGATATAGCGAATTATGGACCTTAGGTGGTCCTGGGGTTACAGACACCTCCTGTGCTTTCTTAGAAATCTCAACAGGTTGAGGTGTTTGAGAACCCTTAAAGTTACCTGCCGGACGGCAAGGATATTGGGAATTGGCAGAACAGGTGGGGTCTAGTAACTTCTGCTGTTTCTGTCTTTTAACGTTGTCCCACCCTTCTTGATACCATTTCAAGAAAATCATTCTCTCATTCCTTTTCACATCACACATATTCAAACATTCTTTCAAATTATCTAATATTTCTACATTCAAACTACCGCCAGCTGGCCAAACATAACGGCTTTCATTATCCTCTTCAGATATTTGCTTCCAATGAGACATATATTTTCCTGCCTCCTTTCCACGTTTCCTTATCATATATTCTAAGGGCGTCCCCTTAGGCACATTTTTTTACAACAAACTCCTCATCTCCACCGCTACAATAATCCGTGACTATGTACTTCAAAATATTTACACTAGTTCTCACCACTAGGTACTTTACAATAGCCCGTGATTATGTACTCAAATAGCTACACTAGTCTTTCACAACTAGGTACTTTACAATGGTCCCTGACCATGTAGTAAACAATAGTTACACTAGTCTCTCACAACTAGGTACTTTACAATGGTCCCTGACCATGTAGTAAACAATAATTACACTAGTCTCTCACAACTAGGTACTTTACAATGGTCCCTGATCATGTAGTAAACAATAGTTACACTAGTCTCTCACAACTAGGTACTTTACAATGGTCCCTGACCATGTAGTAAACAATAATTACACTAGTCTCTCACAACTAGGTACTTTACAATGGTCCCTGACCATGTAGTAAACAATAGTTACAATTAAACAATTCAAGATCTTATAGGTCTTACTTACTCAACTCTGGATCCCGTCACCCGGATGGAATACCGAGGACGACCTTACCCTCATCCACCCAATAATTAAACTATAGGCATTTCAAAAGGTGCCTTACCTCTTTTTGATGGCCAAGATTAGGTGGATCAAGGTTTAGTCCGCTCCTTCGGTTACCGCTTCCGAGACTGTTGGGATCCCGGATGAGCCCCCAAGTGTGAATGTCGGCAAGAAATCTGACGACACCAGTTCAATGAGTTGAGTAAGCAAGAGCTTCTTTATTCAAGTGCGCACAGGGGAGAGTCCAGTTCGCAGACTTCTTTTCCCGTCCTTAATTTTCTAACAATATATAGGCAAAGAAGCGCAAACAGTTATTAGCATATTGTCTAGCCATCTGTTGGTATATTTACTTTGATTTGCTGACACACACGGTTTAAAGAGGTGAAGAAAAAATAGCCCCCCCCCCAGACATGTGAAATCTTTACTTACAGAAGGTCAAGAAAGGGACAACTTGTCCTTTGTCGTGGCGGACTCTGATTCTTTTGCAACAAGGCACTTAGAGCAAAGAAAACATACGAAAACATACCATATGTACACATTCTTCCGAGACACAAACAAGACATAAGTAAACTAAGAAATGAGGTAGACAGGTGATTGTAGTGTTATCTTATCTGCTATCAGCAGAATAAGCAATGAGGTAAAGATCATTGTGCTGACATCCAGAATCAGCAAAATTCAACTTCCACAGTCTTCCTCCAGTCAAAGTCATACGATCTTTTAAGAGCAGTCAAATCATTCCTCTTTATATGGAATGGTAATGCCTGTGTTTTGGTATCATTAATTTTATAAAAGGACACTTCACGAAATTCTCTAAGAAGAGAAAATAAATGTAAATAGAATAAATAAATAGAAGTAGCTGGATCGCTTAACGTAAGAATTACATCATCTGCAAATAAACCCAATTTGTGAGTATCTCCATCTATTGTAACACCCTGAATATTACTATCAACTCTTATTGCCTCAGCCAAAGGTTCAATAGCTAAAGCAAAAAGTAAAGGTGACAAAGGGCAACCCTGCCTAGTCCCATTGGATAAAGAGAATGAGTCGGACAAAACTCCAGAGGCCAGCACTTTTGCAGTAGGCTTCTGATACAAAGCAAAAATAGCTTTTCTCAAAGCAGCTGGGAACCCAAAACGAATCAAAACATCTTCCAAATATCCCCAATGGACCCTATCAAATGCCTTTTCAGCAACGAGTGATAAAAATAAAGAGGGGTGTTTAGATTTTTGAATATATGAGATCAAATTAATAAAACGTCTGGTGTTGTCTGTTGCTTGACGTCTGGGAATAAAACCTACTTGATCGTTATGAACAAGCAGAGGCAATAAATTTGAGATACGATTAGCTAATATTTTCGAGTATAATTTGGTGTCATTATTAATTAGAGAAATGGGCCTAAAATTGGAACACCTATCAGGTTCCTTCCCGGGTTTAGGTAAAGTAGAAATTTGGGCACAAAGGGATTCATCAGGAATATAGCCATTTTTCCAATATTCGTCAAACAATTTCGTTAAATATGGCAATAAGATATTTTTAAATTTGTGATATTATAGAGCAGAAAAACCATCAGGACCCGGTGCCTTACCAGATGGAGTAGCTTTAATAGCTTGAAGCACCTCCTCCAAAGAAATGTCCGACTCAAGAAATTCAACATGAAAATCAGGGATTCTAGGGAGATTAATTTTATCCAAAAATTCAGTTATTTTAGCAGAGTTTGGTTGTGTTTCCAGAGGGGAATCTTTACGGTTATAAAGTGACTTATAATATGCAGCAAAATAATTAGAAATGTCCCTAGGATGTAAAATTTTCTGGCCAGAATCATCCAATATATAAGCTATTCTAGATTGTATAGTTTTTTGTTTTAATTTATTCGCTAATAAATTAGCGGCTTTATTACCCTTTGAGTAAAATGACATTTTTAAAGATCGTAAAGATTTAGCAGTCTTTTCCAAATTAAGTTTATCCAATTTTGTTTTCACGTCTTTAACCCCTTCGAGACAAAGGCTGATTTTACTTTTTGTACCCTTTGTGACAATGGCCTTTTTAACATTTCTGCGCTGCTTGTGTTTAGCTGTAATTTTCTTCTTTCCCGTTTACTGAACCCACACACATTAGATATTGTTTTTTTCAGGACAAGAAGGGCTTTCTTTAGATGACATTGTTTTGATTGTATCATATTATTTACTATTAAAAAAATTATAAAATATGGTGAAAAATTTAGAAAAAAATGACTGTTTCTAACTTTTAGTTGAAAAATCTTTTACTCATCTATAAAAGGTAATGAAAAAACCTGCTAAATAGATTCTACTATTTGTCCTGAGTTTAGAAATACCCAATGTTTTTATGTTTTTTTGCTTTTTTCTACCCATTATGGGGCAATAAGTACAGGTAGCGTTTTGCTATTTCAAAGCCATTTTTTCCAAATCTGGTAATTCTTCCCCCCTTGTGCCATTTCGGGTATCTTTGCGGCCAATGCAATTTACCCCATCAAGTCATATATTTTTGAAAACTAGACAGCCCAGGGTATTCCAAATGCTATTATTTTAACTCTTTCCATGCACCATATCTACCACCAGTCTTTGTCAAACTTTATGGTAGTCATTTTTTTGCATTTGTTTTGTCATACACATTTTACTTCAGGTATGAATTAAAATGTTCTTGTTTATGTCACTATCACAAAACACCCCAATATGTGTTCAGCAACATCTCCTGAGCGCAGCGATTCCCCACATGAATGATTTTGCCTGGCTGTTTGGGGGCAAAAGGGCCACATTTGGGGCATGCGCATTTTTCAATGTTGAACTTTGGCATTTGGGGATCCACTGCCCATGCCCTATTTGGTACATCTTTGAGCCGGGCCATTTCAGTGTGCCCAATAAACCCATATATTTTTGAAAACTAGACACCCCAGGGTATTTCAAATGCTAGTATTTTAACTCTTTCCATGCACCATATCTACCACCAGTCTTTGTCAAACTTTGTGGTAGTCATTTTTTTGCATTTGGTTTTCCACACACATTTTAATTCAGGTATGAATTAAAATGTTCTCGTATATGTCACTATCACAAAACACCCCAATATGTGTTCAGCAACATCTCCTGAGTACAGCGATACCTCACATGAATGATTTTGCCTGGCTGTTTTGGGGCAAAAGGGCCACATTTGGGGCATGCGCTTTTTTCAATGTTGAACTTTGGCATTTGGGATCCACTGCCCATGCCCTATTTGGTACATCTTTGAGCCGGGCCATTTCAGTGTGCCCAACAAAACCATATATTTTTCAAAACTAGACACCACAGGGTATTTTAAATGCTGGTATTTTAACTCTTTGCATGCACACATTTTACCACCAGCATTTTTTCAAAGTTTGCAGTAATATTTTTGTGTGTGTATTTTTCCCACACACACCTACTTTATGTATGAATTTACAGCTCCTGGTATATGCCGCTGTCACACAACACCCCATAATGTGTTCAGCAACATCTCCTGAGTGCAGTGATACCCCACATGCATGGGTGTGTCATTTTTTGGGGGAACTAAAAGGCCACATTTGGTACGTGTGCATTTTTCTAATTGGAAATTAGATGTGTGGCCATCCTTCCCCCCGTGTTAATTGGGACGTTGTTGAACCTGGCCCATTCAATTTACCCCATCAAATCATACATTTTTTAAAAGTAGACACCCCACGGGCATTTAATATGCCAGTATTTTAACTCTTTCCATGCGAGAATTGTTTTAAGCTAATATGCTAATTTTAGGACTTGCTCACAAAAATATATTTTTTATATACCGTATTGGCTCGAATATAGGCCGCACTTTTTTCCCCCACTTTAAGTTTTTAAAGTGGGGGTGCGGCCTATATTCGGGGTCTAGCGCCCGACGCCCGGGACATGCAGTCCCGGGCGCCGGGCAGGCAGCGGGGTTAAGATACAGATCCCCCGCAGCGGTGCAGGGGACCTGCATCCTACTCCCTGATACGCTCAGACAGCCTCCCCTGCCAGCACTTCCCACGGGGGGGGTGCCGGCACGGGAGGTTATCTAAGCGTTTTACCTCTGCCCACCCCCGACTTACCGGAGCAGACTCCCGGGTGTCTTGCGGGGCCGGCGGGAGACATCTACGCAATACGCGTATGCAACTTCCGGTACCGGTACCGGAAGTTGCATACGCGTATTGCGTAGATGTCCCTCGCCGGCCCCGCAAGACACCCGGGAGTCTGCTCTCGGGGAGGGAGGACAGCGGCAGCGTATCTCGGGGAGGGAGGACAGCGGCAGCGTATCTCGGGGAGGGAGGACAGCGGCAGCATATCTCGGGGGGGGGACAGAGTGGTAGCATGTTTTTTTTGGTGCTTTTTTAAAGAAAAAAAACTTTTTCTTTAAAAAAGCACCAAACTTTTAGGGTGCGGCCTATATACGGGGGCGGCCTATATCCGAGCCAATACGGTATATATATTTTTTTTTTTATTTTTTTTTTAAAAAAAAAATTTTAACATTTTTTTTCAACTTGGAGGTTCCCCTGATAGTGACATCAGTGGGAAATGATTTTTACATTTTACTGTTTTTTTACTATTTTTTTCTAATTATTATTAATTTTATTTTATTTTTTAATTTATTTTTACTAATCACACTGTGATTAGAAAGCTGGGCTCCATTGACTTGCATGGTGAATGCAGTACCTGTATTCAACCTGCAAGTGGAGCCAAAGTTCTCTAGATGGTCTGGACCATCTAGCGAACTTTTAAAATTTGTGGTTCCTGTTACAGGACGGCGGCCATCTTCCTTGATGGCGAAGATTGCCGGCAGCTGCGGCTGTGACCGCTCTCTGGAGCGGTCACAGCCCATCAAAAGGTTAGTGTTTGGTGTCGCTGGATGCCTCCTGATCGAGGCATTCCAGCGACACCATTTAAGTTTAGAAGGCGATCGTCGATCGCCTCCTAAACGCTTTTAAAACGGGCGTCCGCCGCCATACAAAGTATGGCGGATGTTGACGCCCCGTGGAGGGGCCAGAGATGGCCCCTTCGTGCCGATCGCGGCGTTGCTGAATGCCTCGAGGTCGAGGCATTCAGCAACGCTTTTTGGGTGCAGAAAGCGATAGTAGATCGCTTTCTGCACCCGTTTAAAGACGTGCCGGTCCTGGCACGTCAATTGTCGTAAAGCACATGCTTTTCCGTGCCGTGCCAGGACCGGCAATTGTCATTAAGGGGTTAATTAAAGCTGAAACAGAGAAAGAAGGGCCTAACTTATTTGCTAAATTTAAATTATATAATTCTTTCTCCAAAGTTTTAACATTTGCAGACGATGTTTTCCTAATATAAGAATTTCTCTGAATAAAATGGCCTCTTAACACAGCCTTATGAGCATTCCAAATAGTAGAATATGGAATATCTTCAGTAATGTTTTCTTCAAAATATGAAGATAACGTTTTTTCAGCCAAGATTTTTTCATCTATGTTAGTCAAAATGAAATAATTCAGTCTCCAAGGTCTATAAGGAATATGTGGTATTGTTTCATGAATACCCAAAGTAATAGGAGCATGATCTGACCATTTAAAATCTAAAATTTCAGCTTTCTCAATGAAAGCTAACATATTTTCAGGCACTAGAAAGCGATCGATACGAGAGTACATATTGTGGCCAGCTGAGTAAAAAGTATAATCTCTTTCATTAGGATGTAGGAGACGCCACACATCATAGTAACATTTGGATTGCAACAATTTGGAGCACCTCTTTGCAGTGGACATATAAGAATTTGAATTGGGAGAGGATTCCTCCCTTGAGACATCACTTTCATTATTTTCAATACCATTGATTATAAAGAACAGCAAAAATGAACACAAGACTGTAAATGGCTAAAACACAAAATAAAGGGATTGGGCCTAACACATCAAATTTTAAAAACATGAAAGGGTATTGTAAAGGAGGTACAAGCACGCACAGCGAGAGAACCAAAAGAAACAAAATAAGAAGTATCACATAAGAGCTTCCATTGATTACAAATGGGTAGGGGAAAAACAACAAAACTAAAAAAGAAACGATTCCCTTCCTAATGGGGAACCAACTAAATTTGGAACAAATAAAATATATACCAAAGATAAAAAAATAGGCCCAAAGAGAGGAGTAAAAAGAAATGAAAAATATACTTCTCTCCATTGACGGTAAAAAAAAGGCCTTACTGTTGGGGGGGTAGCGAGAGAACAGTGAGGACAGGGATAATGTAATAATTAATAACGTTGCATAAAAACGAATGAAAAAAAAATAAAAAATAAAAGAAATCTATTAAAGACCCACACATATAAGAAAAAAATAGAAACAAAAGAAAACAAATAAAAATGGAAATAAATAAATAATAAAAAAGAAACATTATCAACATGTAGCCAGTTCGAATTAAGACAGTTAAAAAAGATCACAAAAATATATGGATAGTTTTAAAACAATAGCTGGGCGGTGTCCCTGTAGCAGTGTTTCTTAACAACATATCCATGCTCCTGCAGAGATACTGCAATGTTTATTTAACAAAGAAGTTCCGGTTGTTTACGCCTGAGAACAATAGAGGAATAGGGAAATTCCAGAGATTTGAAATAGGTGTGGCACGCCCAGTCAGCGCCATCAACTTGCAAAAAGAAAACAAAAAATAGAAAAACACGGAAAAAAAACAACAATGTCTATATGTATAGAGCACATATCAATAAATCAAACCTATTACTCCGCAATAATGGCTTCTTCATCCAATATAGCTGCAGCTTCTGCAATTTTGGTATGCATTCTGCAATCAAATCTTTGTCCCTTAGATTCGTGATGTCTTGGTGAAAATATTTGTAAAAAATCCTTTCCCTCTTCCGGTGATGTTATAACATAGTTCTGACCATCATGCCTAAATAAAACTTTAACAGGGAATACCCATCTGTATCGGATATTCAGAGCTTGTAATTCCCTTGTAAGAAATTGAAAATCTTTTCTTCGTGACATAGTGGAAGCAAAATATCTTGAAAAAATTTGAGGTTTGTATACTCCTCACAGAGATTAGCACCCATTCTCACAGCAGTCAGGAACTCATCCTTAACATGGAAGAAATGTAATCGTGCTATAGTGTCCCTTGCAGCCTCCTTAGGAGCTCGGTTGGACTTCGGCAGCCGATGGCATCGGTCAATCAAAATCTCTGGTTCAGCACGATTTTTCAGAACCGAGCCAATAATTTTTTTAACATATGCACCTAGATCTTGATTTTGTATGGATTCAGGTATATTTCTGATCCGTATATTATTGCGCCTACTACGATCTTCCAAGTCAGCAATTTTTAGTTTACTTAGCTCGACTTGGTGTTCAAGCAGATCCACACGCTTTTCTAACTCTAAATGTGAGTTCCTCTGCAGACCAAGAGCCTGTTCAGTACGATCCACTCGAATATCCAGTTTGTTTATATCCTTCTTAATAACGGAAATCTCTTTCATCAAATCATCACGAATCCAATTCCTGAGATCCGTAAGCAGCTTAATTAATCGAGGTTCCGTAACAGTCATACCTGATCTCTCAAACTCCTCACCCATCTTAGCCTGTTTCTTACGTGGGGATTCAGTGTCTTCAATCACAAGCTTTTCCACAGGTTTCGAGGCACCCGAAGTTTTGGTTGAAAACTTCTGCTTTTGCATCTTCCAATCAATCCAATAGTAGTTCGATTCTGGAACGGGTCCACAGTTGAATGCTGTTTTTTTAATGAAAAAAGCCCAAATCCTCACAGAGCTCTCGCACTATGCTGCCATCTCACTCGATGGTCAAGCCACGTAGCTTCCACCCAAATTATTCAAGAACGATTTAATATATCTGATTTTGATGTGGATCAGTCTCATTTAGCTTTGACTGATATAGAGACAGTTTATATTAATGCCCCGGACCTGACAGGTACTATCTCATTGTGTTACTCTTCCCTCTCCTCGAAGGTTTCAGAAAAACTTAAATTTTTATCGGCCTGGGAAGAGGAATTAGGTAAAACATACGATCTAGCTGTCTGGAATGATGTGTTCTCGGGACTAAGGGGCATAACACAATGCGCACAACATTTTGAAAATCATTTTAAGATAATATACAGATGGTACCTGACCCCGGAAAGGCTTTTTCGCATGAAGATGACTACAAGTTTTAAATGTTGGAGAGGCTGTAATGGTCCAGGTAATCTTCATATTTTTTGGGATTGTCCATTAATTAAACCTATGTGGGACTCTTTATTACCAATGATTAAGCTTATAAATAGCGAGATTGAGGTACTTGGGCCAGAACTATGTATTTTTAAACATTTTCCGTCTGATTTGCCTAAAATAGATAAGATCATCATAGGCCATTTGCTGATTGCAGCTACTATCCTTATCCCTAAGTATTGGAAAACAGGAGTTGTTCCGACTATAAAAGAAATCTTGTATATGACTGAAGACAGAGACTTCCGGATTGAAGATTTTAATAATTTACATTTCCATTTTACCCCCCTGTTTTTTCCCCCCTTGTTTTTTTTTTCTCTTTCGGGTGATAATTGTTGTAACTACTATTTCCCAATTCTATGGTTTCAATTTGAATTATTATTGTACACTGTATATTGTATGTGCGATACTGTTTGACAGTCTCATATGTTTGATGTTATAGTTACATTTACTTTTGTTTTGTATTTTATAAAACTGTAATAAAAATTATTTGAAAAGTAGAAGAAAACGTGGATGATTTGGAGAACCGAAGTCGACGTAATAACCTGCGCCTTATCGGTCTCCGGTCGACATTGAAAGGGCACATAGAATTGGGCGTCCTGCTCAGACTGCACAAGATAGACCTCGTCCAGTAATCTTCAAACTTCTCAACTACAAGGATAAACAAGACATGATGTCGGGGTTCAGAGCCATCCCAGCCCTCATGTATAAAAATCATAAGCTACTGCTGTTCCAAGATTTCTCGGCGACAGTGACTTCTAAACGAAAGGCGTTCTCTCCAGTCTGCTCTCAGCTTCATACCCGCCAGATAAAATTCGCCTTGATATACCCTGCCAAGCTTAAAGTAGTTTACAGAGACAACACCCACTGGTTCACTTCTCCGGAGGATGCTATGGACTTCCTACGTTTGGATGGCCCTGCATAGATGTTGGTGACCTGATATCATACCACTACATATTTTCCTCCTCACAGGGACTCTCGCCTTGCAGCTGTCCTCGAATCAGCCCCCCATGGAGCATACGCTATATGTCAGCTCCACGTTCAAATTATTTACTTTTCATGTTGTTTTTTCAGTTTGTATGGTTCTCTTACATTTTGTGTTTTGTTAGACCGAGCATGGGCATTCGTCCTATGGAGCTGAATCCTTTTTGCAGCACAACCTCTACTTCTCACAAGACGTCTACCGGGTCAAGTCTCACTTCTGTTCTTCACAAGACCTTTTGCTGTATGTCCATCCACTGTGACTGCAAGTATCGCACCACCGCCTTCTCGCTGGGAGAGGTGGTGGCTTCTCTATGTTACTGATCTCCGGCATAGATACTCTTACTATTGTTTTATAATTCCATAATATAACGTCTGTTTCCTCACAGACCAAAGCTTTCTCCCAAGATGTAAAAATAGTCTCCTGGAATGTGAAGGGCATCTCTAGCCCGGTGAAAAGAACTAAGGTTCTCAAGCATCTCAATACCTTGGGTGCTCATGTTGCTTTGTTACAGGAATCTTGCTCAGATATGGGGGAACATTGTAAGCTTAGGAGAGGATGGGTGCGGGAGGTGGTGGGAGCGTCGAGACCAAATGGGGGCAGGGGAGTGTCTATTTTGTTTCACCGTCAGCTCGAGCTCTCCATATTGAAAGTTATTACTGATCCAGTAATAACTTATGCTCCTAACCACTCGCAAGCCGACTTTTTAAATTCGTTAAATGCGGTGCTCCTCTCTCTGCATAGTAACAATTTGATAATTGGGGGTGACTTCAATACATGGGCTGACCCTAAATTAGATCATAGTAGAGGGACTCACCCCAAAACAGGAACGCGAAGCAACCCGATTGTGCGTCTCTGTCGACAGTTACAACTCTTCGACACATGGCGAATTTTAAACCCCACTGAACGAGATTTCACCTTCTATTCCCACCCCCATAATTCTTTTACGAGAATTGATTACTTTTTATGTACATCAACCCTTTCACAATATATTAGCAAAGCCCAGATCTTGGACATCCTTATTTCGGATCATGCTCCCATCACGCTGTCCTTTACATTTCGGCCCCCTTTACTCTCCTCCTTTAACTGGCGCATGAATCCTTTATTGTACAAATCACAAGACTTTCAGGACAGCCTTAAGATGGCATGGGCTGAGTATGAAGAGAATACTAAGACACACTCACACAACCCTCAACTTTTCTGGGACGCTGCGAAGGCTACTCTCAGGGGTCATAGAATCTCCTATGTCACAAAAAAGAATTACCAATCTCAACAAGCTCAGCTTTAGCCTATCTAAAGCCAAGAGGGGACTCATAACCGACCCCTCTCCTGCTTCCAAGGCCGCTTATACACAAGCCAAATTAAATTATGATAATCTCCTTCAAAATGCATCCCTTTTAAAGATTCGATACAGAGAAGCCGATCTCTTTCGACATGCAAATAAAGCGGGCACACTATTGTCCAAATTAGTCAGATCAACATCAACTCGCTCCACTATTCCTGCAGTCAAACAACATGATGGCTCCTTGGATACTTCCTCGGAAGCTATTAATCAAGCTTTCTTAAAATATTACCAAACGTTATACTCCTCTACATCTATTTCTGACGATTCCATAAACAACTTCTTTCGACTGGTAAACCTTCCTAGACTGTCTTTACCCCAACAAGAGCTACTTAACCGGGACTTGACACAGGAAGAGGTGGGCCGGGCTGTCAAAAACCTTAAGCTGGGCAAGGCTCCTGGACCCGACGGTTTACCATCAGAGTTTTATAAGATACTGGCGGACCACATCATCCCCTCACTTACAATGGCCTTTAATGCTTCCTTCACTAAATCAGAGATTTCCCTCCATTCTAATATTGCACGCATAATTGTTTTACATAAGGAAGGGAGAGACCCTTATTCTCCCTCATCATATAGGCCAATTTCATTGCTAAACTCAGACTTCAAACTTCTACATAAAATCTTGGCGGACAGACTCGCTTCTTTTCTCCCGACGCTCATTACTCCAATGCAGAAGGGGTTTATGAAAAATAGGCACTCAGTCACCTGCGCTAGGCAAATAATAGCGGCCATTCTTAAAGCAAAGGCCTCCCCAACCACGCCACTATTGCTTATTAATTTAGACGCGAAAAAGCATTCGATAATGTGAATTGGAAATATCTCTTTTCTTTACTTGAGCGTCAAGGATTCGGTTCTCCATTCATACGATATATTAAAGCCATATATTCCTCTCCTAAAGCCTTTATTACCACTAATAATTTAAATTCACCAATTTAGAAAAAGGCACAAGACAAGGCTGTCCCTTATCCCCACTTCTGTTTAATATTGCTCTAGATCCTTCATATACAGGTATACTGATGCGGAGACGTGAGTTGAGAGTGACAGCCTTCGCGGACGATATGTTACTTTTCGTAGGAGCCCCACATGACACTATTCCTGTAATTATGTCCTACCTGACGCAGTTTGAAAACGTTTCTGGTCTAAAAATAAATCTGGATAAATCAGAGGCACTTGGCTTGGCCTTTTCGCTGGGCCCAGCATTCCATCAAATACTTGGGTGTGGTATTCCCAGTAGATCTTACTAAATTATTTGATTTAAATATGCTCCCTATTATTACCAAGTCCCTCGCAGATTTGAAAGCCTGGGCTAACCTTCCACTTAACAAAAAAAACAAAGAAAACAAAAAAAAATAAAATAAAGAGGGGTGTTTAGATTTTTGAAGATATGAGATCAAATTAATAAAACGTCTCGTATTGTCTGTTGCTGCTTGACGTCTGGGATAAAACCTACTTGATCGTTATGAACAAGCAGAGGCAATAAATTTGAGATACGATTAGCTAATATTTTCGAGTATAATTTGGTGTCATTATTAATTAAAGAAATGGGCCTAAAATTGGAACACCTATCAGGTTCCTTCCCGGGTTTAGGTAAAGTAGAAATTTGGGCACAAAGGGATTCATCAGGAATATAGCCATTTTTCCAATATTCGTCAAACAATTTCGTTAAATATGGCAATAAGATATTTTTAAATTTGTGATAGTATAGAGCAGAAAAACCATCAGGACCCGGTGCCTTACCAGATGGAGTATCTTTAATAGCTTGAAGCACCTCCTCCAAAGAAATGTCCGACTCAAGAAATTCAACATGAAAATCAGGGATTCTAGGGAGATTAATTTTATCCAAAAATTCAGTTATTTTAGCAGAGTTTGTACGTGTGCGCGCGCGCGGCGTGATGGAGCCCGGGTGGTGATGCTTCTGGTCCGGAAAGAGACCTCGTGGAGGCCTTGAAGGCAGTAGCCGAGGTGAAGGACGGTCGGCTTGACGGGCGGCGGTGTAGGATTGCGAACGACGCGAACGGACGACGGGAACACACGACGGGTCTGCAGGCAGCCGGTCTGGCGGCCACGTGGTACGATACGGGGCTGTCGTTAAAATTGGGCTGATGAGTACTGATGAGTACATCCTCTTGGAGCAAGGTGGTGTTTAATGCGGATCTTGAGCCGTGGAGGAGGCTGTGGAGGAAGCTGTGGAGGAGGCTGTGGAGGAGGCTATGGATGTCCTGGAGTTGGTGAAGTTTGAGGTCTGTTCTGGAACATGAGGAGGTGTTGGAGGTGTTGGAGGCAGTACCTGCATCTGAAGATTGATGGCGTCCTGGTGACTATATACAAGTTCATTCGTTTATATTTGAATATACAGAAGGACATAGACGTTCTGGCTGACACATCAACATAAATAAAATTTTATTAATATACATGTCGGCTATTTATATCAAGTGACTGTCCGGTTGTATTTCGCAATTTGTTTCCAGGGTACAGCGATAAATATGTTGGTGATTATATATAAATAATCTAACGTTGATACCCAGAAGCAGATCACAAGATAAAACATTTTGGAACAGACACCAGTTTTTTTTTTTTGTTTGTTTTTTTTTCTCTTCTTTGCAGTATTGCCTCTACATTGTTGTTATATACAAAATCCCCGGAGCAGAGCATAACTGTGTGATTATTAAATTGAGACTAATTATTTCAAGCTCCCGTCTGGTAATATTCCTCTATATTACCCATACATCCCTGGCATATCGCTAGAGAAGATTATTTATATATCCATAAGCAGGGCGCCGGGAGAATAACAACATGCTAAAGGAATAAAAGAAAGAAAGAATTAAACGTATAGGCACCATTTGAGGTGTTGAATCGCAAAATCTAATAAACAGTTCACTGGGAAGCCAGATTTATCCTCCTAAAATAAGAGTCGAGGAGGAGAAGCAGTTCAGGATGGCGACAAGGAAAACTACTGAAAAATCAAAAAGGGATAAAAGAGACGATAAGAAAGACAGGCCTGATAAAAGACTGTCTTTTTTCTCCCCTCAAGTATCTAGACCTGAAAAGGAAAGGTCAGATCCAGAGCTCGTAATGAATAGATCAAGCTCTGGTGAAGAGGAACAACATACGGGGATGCCTCCACTCCCAGATATGACATCTCAAATTCATGAACAGCTGAGAGCAGCCCTAGATATACAATTTGATAGGATAAAACAAGAAATCCATACAAAGATCCAAGACTTAAAAAGCGACTTCCTAGCGGTTGCCAGCCGAGTTAAATTAAATGAAGAGAAAATAGAAAACCTAATAATGGTGGACTCGCAACAGCAAGATAATATCAAGTTGCACAATGTAAAAATCGATTCACTTGAACCAAAAATTGCAGACCTTGGAGATCGGTCAAGATATTTAAATCTGAGACTTAGAGGGATCGCAGAAACAATTTCTAACGAAAACTTAGAGAAATTCCTTAAACATTTCTTCACACAAATTGGAGTGGACCAAGAAGGACATACACCTATTTGGGAACGTTACCATAGGACAGCTAAAGCTCCAAATTTACCACAAGAAATGCCGCGAGACATCTTGGTCCGCTGCATAAACTCCCGAATTAAAGATAAAATCTTGAGAGCGCACAGTGAAGTGACCTTGCAGGAACCATTTAACAAGATCAGAATACTCCCAGATTTGTCTTACTACACAAGAATGAAAAGGCGCCAATATGCATCTGCCACAGAAATACTTAGGAAAAATACAATCCGTTATAGATGGGCTCACCCGGTGAAAATTATACTTACTTATGATTATAAAACGTGGACATTTGATTCACCAGAGAGTCTGAAGAAGTGGCTACAAGAATATAAAATCCAATAGCCCATCCAAATGCATAAAGGATGTGAAAGAGGAAAAAAAATTTTTTTTTTTTTTTTTTTTCCCCGAAGTGGATAAATAGATAAGAACACTTTATAAACTGGAAAGACATTTGAAGGAGACTTATTATTTATTTGGACTAAATATAATCAGTACAATATTACTTATTCTGTGGCTCCTTAGGGAGTACTAATATATGGATATTATCTTTTTTTTTTTTTTATACACATTATTATACACATAATTACACACAACACGTCATAATTCAACGGGAGAAATATTTAGCATGTATTAATAGAAAGGGATACATAGTCGGACTTAAAATATATAAAGAGATATTAATGTTATGATAAATTTTAGGAAACACGTGCACTAAATAACTTGATTTAATAGGTTTCGCAATATGGCCGAGTAATGCGTTAGATATAAAACAAGTTTTACACATGGAGACCTGACATTTACACATTTTACACATGGAGATCTGACACAAATTTTTTTTTTTTTTAACACATGATGGTTATTCACATCAACTGATTGTCTGGCTGTATTTCGCTTTATGCTTGTAGTATATAGCAATACACACGTTGGTGAATATATATAAATACTTAATCGTTTATATCTAGAAACTGATACAAGTCAAAACACGTTTGGGGCCTACTATAATTTTGGTTGTGTAATTTATTGTTTTTCTTTTTTTTTTTTTTTTTTATGCAATTAAATTTAAAGTAAGTATACACACAATGACACATAACTAGTTATAATTCAACGGGAGAAATATCCTGCATGCATTAATAGAAAGGGACACTTATTCAAACATATAAAGAGATATTAATGGAGTGATAACTTCAGGAAACACGTGCACTAAATAATAATTTTTATTTTTTTTTACACATGACGGTTACGCGTATCAATTGATTGTCTGGCTGTATTTTGCTTAATGTTTGTAGTGTATAGCAATACACATGTTGGTGAATATATATAAATAACTTATTTGTTAATATCCAGAAATTGATATACGACAAAATACGTTTGGAGCGGATTATAAATTTGGTTTGTTCGTATTCAATCGCCTATACCTAGAAACTGATTATAAGACAAAACATTTGTGGAGTCGATAGCAACTTTGGTTGTGTTTTTTCTTTTTTTTTTTTTTTTTTTTTTTTTTAATATACGTGATGGTTACCTATTTTAAGTGATTGGTGGTATTTTGCTATACGCTCGTAGCGTATAGCAATACACATGTTGGCGATTACACACAAATAATTTTCCGTTCAATATCCAGACACGGATTATAAGACAACATTTTTCCTTTTTTTTTTTTCTTCTTCTTCTTTTTTTTTTTTTTTTCTTCTTTTTTTTTTTTTTTTTTTTTTCCCCTCTATTCTTAAAGACCGGACCAGAAAGAGAGTTAAGAACATTAGACAGACCCGGGCTCCAATAGCCATTAGAGTAATGGCTAATATATTCCGCAATGATAAATTGTGGGTTGATTGCGGAAGTAGGCAGTTTCATCAAGGGATGTACTACCTACAATTTTATGTTCTTAATGTTTGTATTGTTGTTTTTATAAATGTGAGATTTATGGCCGAAGCATTGAGAGCATTTGGCCTTGAGGGGAGAATACATCGGGCAATAATGGCTTTATATACTAAGCCGATGGGTAGAGTTGTAGGCCCAGGAATAAAATCAGATTGGTTCTCTTTCTCCAACGGCACACGCCAGGGTTGTCCCCTCTCGCCATTGCTCTATGTCCTAGCCTTGGAACCCTTAGCGAGAGATATCAGGGCAGACCAAGGAGTGGTGGGCTGTGGAGAAGATGGGACGCAAAAGATAAAATTATACGCAGACGATGTTTTGTTGACTATCAGGGACCCAATAAATTCAATGAAACATATTATGTTTTGGATTGACCAATACAGTACGGTTGCGAATTACAAATTAAATATTAATAAATCTATTGCACTTCCATATAACCTTGATATAATACAAAAACAGGAGATTGAGAAACTAGGCTTTACATGGGCTAAGGACTCTCTCACGTACTTGGGAATAAGAATTAATATAGCCCCAGAGTCGTGGATGGAGATTAATATTCTTCCCTTGATAAAGGAAATGAATCTCTCCTTTAAAAAATGGCAAGGATTGTTTATCTCCTGGTTGGGGAGAATAAATGTTGTAAAAGCATATATTCTCCCTAAGTATATATATATCTTTAGGATGATTCCTTATATAGTCCCAACGAGTTGGACAGAATTAATTCAACGAGCAATAAATAGATTTATATGGGGAGCAAAAAAACCCAGGCTAAAATTACAGGTTATAGCTAAGGATAGGAATCATGGGGGCCTAGGAGTTCCTCTTATTCAGGAATATGCACAGGCGGCTTTATTTTCCCAAGCTATAGTGACACAAAGTACCAAAGCCATACAAGAAATATGGTATAGAGAGGAATTGCCAAAAAGATCTCAACATAGACAATTGCGGACTCTCTTCTGGACTTCTTCTAGGCAAGCTATAGATTCGGCTAAAACGGGCTCTAGCTCAGTTCTTAGACACTCACTAAGCAACTGGCACTGGCTGAAAAACAAACTTGGACTTGAAGACAAATTAATATCTAGTCTTCCAGTCACTATTATAGAAAACATGAATGAAAATCTAAAGTTATCCAGCTGGACTCAGAGCGGCATAAATCTAATTGAGGATCTGCTAGATGGAGACACTCTTAAATCCTTTAATGACAGGGCCGGCCGAAGACTTAACGCCGCCCACGGGGGGGGCGATCGAAGTTTAAAACGCCGCTGCACCCCCCACTCCCCCCCCGCCGACGCCGGGTACTTACCTTTAAACAGTCCTGCGGCGAGTCTCCCTGCTCTGCCACGGTGCCGGCTTGTAATGCTGAGCGCCGGAAATTGTCGTCACTTCCGGCGCTCTGCATTACAAGCCGGCACCGGGACCGAACAGGGAGACTCGCCGCAGAGGAGAGAGAGAGAGGGGCGCCGAGCGGGTAAGCGAAAACCACTCGGTGCCCCCCTCTCTCTCTCTCCTCCGCTTCAAGAAAAAAAAAAAAAAAAAAAAAAAAGCACTTGGGGCTACTACATTTATTGACTGCAATAAAAATAGAAATAGCCAGGAATTGGAGATCACCTGATTTAATCTTTTGGGCAAAGATAAAAGCCCAATTGATATATCAATGTCAAATGGAAAAGGGATCTTGTCCCAAACAATATGGAGTACGATAAAGAATGTAATCTGGGAAAAGTGGTTAAAATTTCTCTCAGATGGAGAATTGGATGAATAGAGTAAACTTATTAATGAGTGGAATCCCGTCCAGAGAAACTCAGACAACTGATTTAGACTGTATAGTAAGATCGAGGCTAATGGAATCCTTTTATGTATGTTTTGTAATGTTTGTACTGTAATGTGAAACTGTAGTACTGTTATTTATTTTTGTGATAATAAAATAAAAAAATAAAAAAAAAAATTAAAAAAAAAAAAAGAAATCATTCAGTCTCCAAGGTCTATAAGGAATATGTGGTATTGTTTCATGAATACCCAAAGTAATAGGAGCATGATCTGACCATTTAAAATCTAAAATTTCAGCTTTCTCAATGAAAGCTAACATATTTTCAGGCACTAGAAAGCGATCGATACGAGAGTACATATTGTGGCCAGCTGAGTAAAAAGTATAATCTCTTTCATTAGGATGTAGGAGACGCCACACATCATAGTAACATTTGGATTGCAACAATTTGGAGCACCTCTTTGCAGTGGACATATAAGAATTTGAATTGGGAGAGGATTCCTCCCTTGAGACATCACTTTCAGGGTCCAATACGAAATTAGTATCACCACAAACAATCACTCTCCCCCTACATTCATCAAGAGCTGTTTGCATAACGTTTTTCAAATATTGAAATTGGGAACTCGTTGGAAAATAAACATTGAAAATGGAATAATCTACGTTATTCACTTTACCCACCCATAACACATATCTACCGTCAGGATCAATAATAGTTGTCAAAGTCTTGATAGCCAATGATTTGTTAAAAAAAATAGATGTTCCCCTAGCTTTTGAAGAAAACTTAGAATGAAATTGAATGGGATAATACCTAGCAAAAAATGTGGGGATTAAAATCATTTTTAAAGTGGGACTCCTGTATGCACAAAACATCTACACGCTTCTCCCTAGCCTCCTTCAACAATAGCCTTCTTTTATGAAAAGAGCCCAATCCCTTAACATTAAAGGACATTATTTTCAATACCATTGATTATAAGGAACAGCAAAAATGAACACAAGACTGTAAATGGCTAAAACACAAAATAAAGGGATTGGGCCTAACACATCAAATTTTAAAAACATGAAAGGGTATTGTAAAGGAGGTACAAGCACGCACAGCGAGAGAACCAAAAGAAACAAAATAAGAAGTATCACATAAGAGCTTCCATTGATTATAAATGGGTAGGGGAAAAACAACAAAACTAAAAAAGAAACGATTCCCTTCCTAATGGGGAACCAACTAAATTTGGAACAAATAAAATATATACCAAAGATAAAAAAATAGGCCCAAAGAGAGGAGTAAAAAGAAATGAAAAATATACTCCTCTCCATTGACGGTAAAAAAAAGGCCTTACTGTTGGGGGGGTAGCGAGAGAACAGTGAGGACAGGGATAATGTAATAATTAATAACGTTGCATAAAAACGAATGGAAAAAAAATAAAAAATAAAAGAAATCTATTAAAGACCCACACATATAAGAAAAAAATAGAAACAAAAGAAAACAAATAAAAATGGAAATAAATAAATAATAAAAAAGAAACATTATCAACATGTAGCCAGTTCGAATTAAGACAGTTAAAAAAGATCTCAAAAATATATGGATAGTTTTAAAACAATAGATGGGCGGTGTCCCTGTAGCAGTGTTTCTTAACAACATATCCATGCTCCTGCAGAGATACTGCAATGTTTATTTAACAAAGAAGTTCCGGTTGTTTACGCCTGAGAACAATAGGTGTGGCACGCCCAGTCAGCGCCATCAACTTGCAAAAAGAAAACAAAAAATAGAAAAACACGGAAAAAAAACCAACAATGTCTATATGTATAGAGCACATATCAATAAATCAAACCTATTACTCCGCAATAATGGCTTCTTCATCCAATATTGCTGCAGCTTCTGCAATTTTGGAATGCATTCTGCGATCAAATCTTTGTCCCTTAGATTCGTGATGTCTTGGCGAAAATATTTGTAAAAAATCCTTTCCCTCTTCCGGTGATGTTATAACATAGTTCTGACCATCATGCCTAAATAAAACTTTAACAGGGAATCCCCATCTGTATCGGATATTCAGAGCTTGTAATTCCCTTGTAAGAAATTGAAAATCTTTTCTTCGTGACATAGTGGAAGCAGAAATATCTTAAAAAAATTTGAGGTTTGTATACTCCTCACAGAGATTAGCACCCATTCTCACAGCAGTCAGGAACTCATCCTTAACATGGAAGAAATGTAATCGTGCTATAGTGTCCCTTGCAGCCTCCTTAGGAGCTCGGTTGGACTTCGGCAGCCGATGGCATCGGTCAATCAAAATCTCTGGTTCAGCACGATTTTTCAGAACCGAGCCAATAATTTTTTTAACATATGCACCTAGATCTTGATTTTGTATGGATTCAAGTATATTTCTGATCCGTATATTATTGCGCCTACTACGATCTTCCAAGTCAGCAATTTTTAGTTTACTTAGCTCGAGTTGGTGTTCAAGCAGATCCACACGCTTTTCTAACTCTAAATGTGAGTTCCTCTGCAGACCAAGAGCCTGTTCAGTACGATCCACTCGAATGTCCAGTTCGTTTATATCCTTCTTAATAACGGAAATCTCTTTCATCAAATCATCACGAATCCCATTCCTGAGATCCGTAAGCAGCTTAATTAATCGAGGTTCCGTAACAGTCATACCTGATCTCTCAAACTCCTCACCCATCTTAGCCTGTTTCTTACGTGGGGATTCAGTGTCTTCAATCACAAGCTTTTCCACAGGTTTCGAGGCACCCGAAGTTTTGGTTGAAAACTTCTGCTTTTGCATCTTCCAATCAATCCAATAGTAGTTCGATTCTGGAACGGGTCCACAGTTGAATGCTGTTTTTTTAATGAAAAAAGCCCAAATCCTCACAGAGCTCTCGCACTATGCTGCCATCTCACTCGATGGTCAAGCCACGTAGCTTCCACCCAAATTATTCAAGAACGATTTAATATATCTGATTTTGATGTGGATCAGTCTCATTTAGCTTTGACTGATATAGAGACAGTTTATATTAATGCCCCGGACCTGACAGGTACTATGTCATTGTGTTACTCTTCCCTCTCCTCGAAGGTTTCAGAAAAACTTAAATTTTTATCGGCCTGGGAAGAGGAATTAGGTAAAACTTACGATCTAGCTGTCTGGAATGATGTGTTCTCTGGACTAAGGGGCATAACACAATGCGCACAACATTTTTAAAATCATTTTAAGATAATATACAGATGGTACCTGACCCCGGAAAGGCTTTTTCGCATGAAGATGACTACAAGTTTTAAATGCTGGAGAGGCTGTAATGGCCCAGGTAATCTCCTTCATATTTTTTGGGATTGTCCATTAATTAAACCTATGTGGGACTCTTTATTACCAATAATTAAGCTTATGAATAGCGAGATTGAGGTACTTGGTCCAGAACTATGTATTTGTAAACATTTTCCGTCTGATTTGCCTAAAATGGATAAGATCATCATAGGTCATTTGCTGATTGCAGCTACTACCCTTATCCCTAAGTATTGGAAAACAGGAGTTGTTCCGACTATAACGGAAATCTTGTATATGACCTTGGAGAATAAATCTTTTTTTTTTCCTCTTTCGAGTGATAATTGTTGTAACTACTATTTCCCAAATCTATGGTTTCAATTTGAATTATTAATGTACACTGTATATTGTATGTGCGATACTATTTGACAGTCTCTTATGTTTGATGTTATAGTTACATTTATTTTTGTTTTGTATTTTATAAAACTGTAATAAAAATTATTTGAAAAGCTACAAGTTACATAACAGGGCGTAAGGTAGACCATATATTAGCATTTAAGGTGGAACTTTGGAGTTTGGAAATTAACAACATTAACAGTTTCAACATAACATAACATCACAGTGGGGAAACCCCATCTGTAGGGAATATCCAGCTTCTGCTGCACTGAGGTCAAAGGCAAGAATTCTCTTCTCTTGCTCATAGTTGCAGCTGAGAAATCTTGGAAAATGTTTGCATATTGAAATTCTGCAGGGATCTTTCCTAAAGCCAATTAAAAAGTCCTCTTTAACTTTGTAATAGTGGACCCTAGCCATCGTATCTCTGGGAACATCCTTAGGAGCAGTAGAGGGTGGATCCTGTCAATTACTAATTCCAGTTCTGTGACATTTGGCAACACAGGCCAGATAAGGGCCTTAACATAGTCCCCTAGTTCTAGAGATATAATAGAGTCAGGGATGTCCCTTATCCTAACATTGTTCCCTCTGCTCCTGTCCTCCAAGTCTGTTATTTTAGTTAAGGCATTGTTTTGAGTTGAATTACCTTAGTTTCCAGCTGATGATGAGACTTCGCTAGATGATCGACACTATTTTCAACTTTGTCAGCTCTAATTTGGAGTTCGCTAATATCCTTATGCATCCCCACTAAATCACCAACAAAGTATTTCCGTATCTCTTCCCGCAGTCCCCCTTTGAAATGTGTAAACAAATCTTCAATTAAGGGCTGTAGACAGGCAGTGATCGCCGACAGGACGTACTGTCCGAGGGCGACGGCTCGCGGCAGGTTCCCTGGTCCTGGCACCGTCGCGGTCGGCGTATTGTACTTGTACCTGACCTATTGCCTGTGCCCTGGCTACGCTATTGGATTGCTGCCTGAACCTGACCTATTGCCTGTGCCCTGACTACGCAATTTGGATTGCTGCCTGAACCTGACCTATTGCATGTGCCCTGACTACGCAATTTGGATTGCTGCCTGAACCTGACCTGGTTACATTGCCGGTTCGGCAAAGCCTTTCCTGACACGCATATATTGCGTCTGCTCTCGTAAGCACAACCACATTACGTTTATCGATACTGAAGAATTCCATAGCTTATTGCTGTTTGTCCTCTACTATTTATTAAATCTGTATTACTCCTTTTAAAAATCTTCTGGCATTTATTTTATTTTTATTTATTTTATATGTTTTTTTGTTTTCCATGTACATGAGTTACATTCTATTTGGAGGAAGAACCGTGGAAATATAGCTACATATATATAAGTATATTTTTATATTTTTTTCACTGTGGTGTTTATAACACGTTATTTTATTCAATCACCTACAGCTCACTATACTCTCACTTGTGTTTTTGGTTGTCTATTTACAGTTTTGGGCTGTTTAAGGGGGACTGTCCTAAGTATTTGGTTTGAAGCTTTTTTTTCATTTACATCGCTTTATTTTCATCTTTTATGTTTTTTTGAACCTGACCTGTTGCCTGTGCCCTAACTACGTTATTATTTGGACTGTTTTACCATTTTCTCACTACACTGGATTCATGATCGCAGTCCTGCAAAACCCTGGGCGCCAGTGGTTTCTAGGCTCTTGTTCATGTGCTTATTATCTCTCATCTTTACCGTTACCCAACTAACGCTGCTCCCCTTTAATCTCTTTAATGGCTGCTTGTTTGCAGTACAACCCAATTTAAAATTCTCATATATAAAGTTTTTTATAGCAGTTCCTCCATCTAGAGTGTAAGCTTGTTTGAGGAGTATCTGCTTTATTATGTAATACATCACTTGTTATGCCATGTTTACCTGTTGTAAAGCGCTGTGGAATATGATCAAGATATATAAATCAATATATAATAATATTGTAGTTGATGCTATATACTGTATATGTTTGCCAACTTTAAGTGGTAAGGTCAGTAACCTACGATTGTTATATTTGTACTCCTGCATCCTACATCCTATAGGGACCATGCCTTGTTTGCCAAGGGGCAGGGTATTATTGGCTTTTTTTTGTTAATTTAGTTAAACATTTTGTTTGTAGTTTGCTCATATTTTTTAGCTTGGTTTGTAGTAAGTGGCTTTGTCATTCCAGGGAGGAGGGCTCTGGGTGACACAAGGAGTCTGTTCGGGAAAGATAGGTGGACACTCAGGCACTTCCTCTTCCTGTTTCATACATGCCATTTTTATACAGAATAGGTGCCAATGCTTATAAATAACCCTGTTTATGTTTTGGCAACATCCACTGATTACAGTAATTACTCATGTATACCAAAAGTACATATTATTGAATTTCAAACACACCAATTATTGAATTTCAAGCACATAGACATACCATCTCCAAAGTTCTATTATTGTAAAAACAACCACTAAGTGGTAGACCACTCGCTAAGTGTAGAACCTGTAGAACGTAAAATTTGTCCGTCATCTGTAGCATCACTCACTACAGATTTCCAAAAGTTGTGTATCAGCAACTATGTAAAATGTGTTTCATGGGGTGAACACAAGCCAAAGATGAAATTGTTGGCTAGAGTGATGTGAGTAGATTTGCAATGGAATGTGCTTCAGGATAGATAAGTGATAGCATGTAAGAAATAGAACATGTGCATATTTAAAGTAAATGAATCAGAGACCTGAATATTAACACAGAGTAAGTATAAATAATAATTGAATGTAAGAATACAAAACATGTATGTATCACATACATAATATTGATAATATTTAAAAAAGGTGTTGATGTGAAAATGGAGATAAAACATTTAATACTTCTATTGTATAAATGATTTTGATGTAGCAACCACAGAAGTGGAGCTGTTGAATCGATAACATAAAATTATAAAGGCTAAGTTTTCCTTTCACACATCGCCCCTTAGGCATATTTTACATATATGTCCACAATTAAATTTACACATTCATACATTCAACTTCATATTCATTTTTATGTGTCCACTGTGTATTAAGATTAGCCAGTGTGTGGAGCCAGTAAATATAAACTCAATCATCATGAACATCTTCGAGGACTGCTATGGTGTGATGACCTTCTGGGCAATAATGTAGAGCTTTCACTTCCCCTCCTCCATTGCTGCCTTTTTGGAAATGTATCTCTAGCATATCTTGTAGGTTTTCCTTGTCAGTGATATTTGGAATATCGGTTATCAGGACTGTGCGATTACACACCAATTTTCTCATCTAGGAGGATGAAAAAAAGGTTAAAATAATAATAATAATAATAATAACAACAACAACAACAATACAAATCATCTGAAAAGAAGTTCACATGTAAAATAATATTCTGAAGATTGACTTCCCTTTCAAACAAAAATATAAATACCAAAAGAGAAAACAAAAAAACAAATGTGATTTATGTGCTTAGTGAAAACCTCTAAAAATAAAGTTTATATACAATAACCTCCTCTAGTACAGTAACTAATCCTGTATCAATCCCAATCAAAAGCTGGAACCCTGGTTGGGCACAAGATAGTAGGCTGTAGCTGGACTGGCGGAGCCTCCTTTCTGGAAAGTCCATGACAGGGCAGATAGGCAGGCCGAGTCAGAACCAGAAGGATGATATCAAAGCCAAAATCCAAGAGGAGAGTCAGAACAAGCTGGGTCAACAAGGGCAGTGGAAAAGTCAAATCAGGAACCAAGGAACGAAAACGGAAGCAAAACAGGTCACAACGGGTTAATCCAAATCAGAATACTGCTAGCTATTTTATAAACTATATGCAACAGTACAATAAATAAATACATTAAAACAGGTTAAAGGATGGAAGATTTAAAATGATAAATGAATCAAAACATTTTACATAAAATTACAATAGATACATAAAACCAGTCTTTGGGACGTTCAGTCCATTCCTAGTGAAATGTTCCACATATTAAGGCACCAAAGTATCTTTGCTTTCATTGCCTTTACAATCCTTTAAAAAGTGTGTGTGCATGTCGCTTAAAGCCATCTTAAAAAATATAGAAGGGTCTATATATTCTCTTTCTTAAGCAAGAAAATATTCCTGGTCTTCCAAATCACTTATTTTATACAATTTATCATAACCCATAAAACACGAGACTGGTCAGCTGTGGGACAAGTAAAAAGGCCATATAAAACAACTGTATAGTTTAAAAATCGAAGGCCACAAATCCATTTTAAAAGCTGCCCTGCCTTTTTCCATATGTCCTGTGCATAAAAGCAGTTCCACAATATATGCAACACTGTCTCATGTTGTGTACACTGATCTCTGGGGCACTTAGCTGTGGTACCAAGACCTCTCCTGTGTTGAAACTGCAAACATTCGTGCACTACCTGCCATGCAAGATCTCTCTGAGAGTTGGCTAGAAAGTGGCGACATACATTCTGCCAAACTCTTCTGGACTTTGAGAGAGTATTGTAAGCTTTTCAAATAATTTTTATTACAGAGATACGATGGCTAGGGTCCACTATTACAAAGTTAAAGAGGACTTTTTAATTGGCTTTAGGAAAGCAAAGATCCCTGCAGAATTTCAATATGCAAACATTTTCCAAGATTTCTCAGCTGCAACTATGAGCAAGAGAAGAGAATTCTTGCCTTTGACCTCAGTGCTGCAGAAGCTGGATATTCCCTACAGATGGGGTTTCCCCACTGTGATGTTATGTTGAAACTGTTAATGTTGTTAATTTCCAAACTCCAAAGTTCCACCTTAAATGCTAATATATGGTCTACCTTACGCCCTGTTATGTAACTTGTAGCTTTTCAAATAATTTTTATTACAGTTTTATAAAATACAAAACAAAAAGAAATGTAACTATAACATCAGACATATGAGACTGTCAAATAGTATCGCACATACAATATACAGTGTACAATAATAATTCAAATTGAAACCATAGATTTGGGAAATAGTAGTTACTTTGAGAGAGTATTGTGCTACTTGTTCAAATGCAACAAATTCAATACCACCGCTTGCCATGTCAGTCAGTGCAGGCTTCTGCATATTTGCACAAAATGTCATAGGGCCTAACTCCAGACCATGTGCCCTGGGGCTTTATTCCCCAAACAATGACTATCCCCGATCAATGTGCATGGCCGTTTGAGTAAATTGCAGTTCCATCCTTCCCCAACTTAGTGAATGTTCTGATTCAGGGCCTGACATATGACAAGTCTTGGGAATGTCCAAACCTCAGGTCTGCCTTATAGGACCCAGATGCAGTGAATATTTTGCTGTCCCAAGAATTGGTGAAAGGGTTTATCATCGGCTCCTTTGATTCCCCTCCTTTCCCGGTTTGGAGGGTTATCCCAGTGGGTATTGCTGTTGGCAAATTCTCTAATAAAAAGAGACTCATTGTGGATTTGTCTGCCCCTTATTCCTCTGCGTACTCCAGCACCGGCTGAAGAGTTTTCCCTTAAATACGCCTCTGTCGATAACGCCATTCAGGCCATAGTCAATGCAGGGAGAGGCGCATAGTTCCCCAAGGCCGATATTAGGGATGCGTTCCAATTCCTACCTGTTCATCCAGATTTGTGGCATCTTCATGAGATTAAATGGGGTGGGAAATACTACTTCGCGACCCGATTAGTTTTTGGTTCTAGGAGTAGTCCGAAACTCTTTCCCTGTAGTTATTCATTACTTGGATGATTTCTTAACAGTTGAGGCTCCCAACGTATCCCATTGCAGTCTACAAATATTATTGGTATTATTCAAGGAGCTTTGTATCCCGGTAGCCCAACATAAGACGGCAGGTACAGTTACCATCGTAGAATTCTTGGGGATAGTTGTGTATTCTAATAAAATGGAAGCCAGCCTGCCTAGTGTTAAACTCCAGAGGATACAGGATATCACCCAGATTTTCATGAGGTCTGATACGTGTTCAAAGCTTCAATTGCAATCTCTTATAGGTCATCTTTATTTTGCGATGTGGATAATTCCTCAAGGCAGGTCGTTTATCTCCCATTTCCTGTCTCTGCTATCAGCATCCCATAGATCTGAGGATTCAGTCATCTTAGATCAGACAGCTAGGTCAGACCTCTGTATGTAGGTTTCTTAGAACATGGAATGGACGCTCCATGTTTATTCCCCAGCCCTGGGGTTTTCGGCCAGGATCAGTGGATAGCCGAGAGTTGGCCTTCTCAGACGCTCGAGCTTCCACGCTTTCACAACAACTCGGCCTTCTTCGAAATCTATCCCATTGTGGTGGCAGCTACTGTCTGGGGCAGCAAGTGGACAGGTGACGCAGTCATCTTCTTCACAGATAACAAGAACAGCCCCGGAGGGAAAGAATTGGACAGAGGGGCCACATGAATGTAGTGCGGACGAGGTACCCATGGTCAAGCCTGTTTAAGGGGTTAAGGCATGACTAAGCGGAAATTTTGGCACTGAAAGAGTTAAGTTTGGTGGCACGTGCAGGGCCAGAAGGGAGGGGGTAATTACCCTCCCTGGGGGGGTATATAAGGAAGGGTCGTGGCCTATAGGGGCAATTATTTTCAAGAGAATTTTCCCGCCCATCCCTCCCCTAATTTTGGCATTTGCCGGGTACTCTGGTTTTTTAAGCTGGTACGGTGCAGGAGTTAGCCATCTAGGTATGGTTACTTGTGGTGCACAGAGGTGTAAGTGCAGGACACTCCAGGGGCATGTGCCCCTGTGAATCGTAGGGTCATGTGACTGCCGCGCTAGGGGACGCCAGCAGTTCCAGCAGAGATACAGGTGGACACGCCCATACCAGCAGGTTATTAATTTGGTTATTAAGTGGTTATTAATGGTTACAATTGGTTATGTTTGCTTTCGTTTTGACAATAAATTATTGATATATATTGTGTCAAATTTGTGTGTTTATAATATTTGACGCTTTGTAACATATTAATAAAGGTTGAATGTCGCGGTGCTGAAGTTATTTAGTCCGCACCGCGGACAAATAATTCCATATCTGACGTTTAATAAAATTTTATTTCATTCATGGCCACAGCGGAGATTGTCAATACAGGGAGGTCGTCCTCAGTTCACATTATGCGGTTTATGCATAAACTTACTCTGTTATCATTATATCATAAATTCCCTATCAGATGTTCGCATGTGCCGGGTACACAGAATATAGTTTTTTGAAATCCAAAACCTCAGCAGCAGCAGTACTGACAACTGCGCCGGTCTTCAACGAGCTCATTCTAGCATAGAGAAGCATCTGCGCACAGCTCACGATATTATCACGAGACCGTTGTCCAGAAATACTAGGAAGGCATATTTTGCAGATTCGTGAAAGCATCTGCCCCCACAAACGCTTATTCAGTTGGCACTCTCCTAGCTTTCGCGGCATACTGCCATTCTAGCCTAACCCTCTCGTACGGTACGATTAAGCTTTATTTAATGGGAGTCCAACATCACATATCGCTATTTTTCCAAACAAACCCATCTTTGATTGCTGTTCACCCGGTCAAATCCTTACTAAGAGGTCTCCGAAATACCAAGCCAGTCAATGCCCCCAGTCACTTGCCGCTTGATGGTGAGGTTTTCTTTTCAAATAATTTTTATTACAGTTTTATAAAATACAAAACAAAAGTAAATGTAACTATAACATCAAACATATGAGACTGTCAAACAGTATCGCACATATACTGTACAATAATACAATATACAGTGTACAATAATAATTCAAATTGAAACCAAAGAATTGGGAAATAGTAGTTACAACAATTATCACTCGAAAGAGAAAAAAAAAACAAGGGGGGAAAAAACGGGGGTAAAATGGAAATGTAAATTATTAAAATCTTCAACCCGGAAGTCTCTGTCTTCACTTTAACCAAAGTTATCTCGCCATATAAAAAAATACATATGGATGAAAGATTAAAAAGAAGCGTGCAGTAATGTAAAATTAAAAAAATAATAATCTAAAGGAACAAAAAAGATAAACTAAAGTAAAAATTTCTTTCTAATTTTCTCTTCCCAGGTGTCCCAAAAAAATAAAAGTTGTGTTTTAAAAGCTGAGGGTGGCCTAATGGAAGATTCATAAGATTTATTCTCCAAAGTCATATACAAGATTTCTTTTATAGTCGGAACAACTCCTGTTTTCCAATACTTAGGGATAAGGATAGTAGCTGCAATCAGCAAATGACCTATGATGATCTTATCTATTTTAGGCAAATCAGACGGAAAATGTTTAAAATCAGATATATTAAATCGTTCTTGAATAATTTGAAGAATGAAGTCATAATCACATTGCCTGTCAGCTACTAAATTATATTTTTTTTGTAATTTTGGAAATGATAGAGCCGAATTATTCTTAAAGAAATCATTAATAGAAAAAATATGTTTGCCATTCCAGTAATCTACATCTAGGTCTGGAAGAACATATCTCAAGGAACCAAGTGACATCGCCCTGGACCAAGTAATAGAACCTGGTAATTTATTAAATAATCTATCCCAAGAGAGTATAGCCAATTTAGTTGAGGGGTGCATTTTTGTAAACTTGGGCCGATTAGAATGTGAAACCCATAAAACATCTTTTATACAAAAAGGTTTTAGTTTATTAATTTCCATAATAAGCCATCTAGGCCAATCCCTGTCCAAATTAAATTGGAAAGCGCTAGGATGGTGAGGTTTTCTGAGCTTTGATAAATTGCTTAAATACTCACCCCTTTAGTCTGGATACTTGTATAGCGCTTAAATGTTTTTAGAATTTTACGGGTTCATGCAACCGGGGGAATTGCGCCTACGCCTTATTCTACTTCATTTCTGAAAGTCTCGCATTTGTGTCCCATTGCTGATCATTTCGTTCTGTCCCTCGGCCATACGAAAACAAATCAGCCCGGTCCAAGTACACGAATCACGTTCTTTCCTACCAATTCAGCTTGGTGCCCAGTTGCAGTCCTGGGAGCCTATTATTGTTTTTGACAGGTAGACTGAGAGACAGTCCTCTTTTGCCCTTTCCCAGGGAGCCGTTGTCGTCAGTCACATTTATCAGATATGTTAGGTTATTACTTACCAAGATTGGCCTTAACCCGCTTGCATATTCGGGTCACTCCTTTCTAATTGGGGCATCCTCGGCGGCTTCTAATAATAAGCTTCTAGACCATGTTATAAACAAGTTAGGCAGATGGAACGCCTCCTGTTTCTCTCTTTATATCCCTCAACTAACCTTGGAAACGCGCAATGCCTTCACGTCACTCGCTCTATAATCATGGTCATTCATATTGTCATGTTTTGTATTATTAATAAAGTAATGGTACGACTAACTTTGGGTCTTCTTTTTGCCCTCTCTAGGCCTATCGGGACCTCGGTTTTGGCACACCTAGGACCGAATGGACCTTCTCTTGGTCTTTGTTCTCCGTTCCACTTGTTTGCCCCTAACATAACTTATATAAAACATTAAAACGCTGAATAAAATCATCTGGAAATGCCATTTTCTTTAAAACCAGAAAGCGATATTCATAGGATCAAAAGCTTTTTTTAAAATCAAGAGATAAAATGGCAAGTTTTGCGTTTACAGTGAATGACCTTATTTTTTACAGCTTTTGTTCTGTTAGCTAAATTCTTGGTCATAATGTTATAGTCTACATTCAGTAGGGTGATAGGCCTCCAGTTCTCTAATTTTGATCTATCACTTTTCTTAAAAATGAGCGTAATGATGCCTCTTCTGCAGGAAGAGGGTAACTCCCGGATATTAAAAGCTTCTATAAAAATATAAAAAAGATCACAAAAAAAACATGTATAAGATTCAATAGGGATTCCATCTGCTCCTGGGGACTTACCAGCAGAAAAGGTTTTAATTGCATCATGCAATTCGGTTAACAGCTTTCTGCTTAAACCCACTTGATCATCAGATCCTAAAACATTAGTTATAGTCCCCAGAGTATCTTTTAAAAAAGAACGATCTATAACTTTCTCATTAAAAAGGTTTTGGTAAAACTCTTGTGCAAGCAATGTAGGACTGGCCTTCCATTTCTTAAATTAGGTCTCTCTTTTGAGATATTTGTTTAAAAAAGAAGCGAGTGCACTTCTCCCCTTGCTTAAGTGCTTTAACTATCTAAAACCTTTTTAATCTCCTTCTTTAAATTAAAAATCAATTCATCACTATTGTTTACACCAGCCTCTAAAATCTTTAAAAACAATAAAAAAAATCTTAATCCACCAGTCCAAAAAAATTCTGACTTGGGTCTTTCTGGCACGGCTATCGCCCATATGAGACTTTAAAATTATTCCTGATTTGTTTGTCCTCTAGTAGCAATAAATTTAATTTCTACAGACCATTCCCAGTTTTAGATTCATTAGGAGTTAAAAAGCTAGTTTTTAAAAGCTTATGGTCTGAGAATACATTATTTTCTAAAAACATGTCCTGGAGATTAAAACCAGCATAAAATCAATGCGGGAGCTGACCTGGCCATTATACCATGTATATCCAGGGTAAGAGGGTTTTAAATGCCTCCACGCATCTTTCAATTTAAAATCAGTGATACTATTTTTACGCTGGTGAGAAGTTCTATCTACCTTTTGGTTCTCATCCCCCCCAACTTCTATTTTTCCCCCTGTAATATACAATTAAAATCACCTCCAGCTTAATAGTTGGAGGGGAAGAACCTGTAGCAAAGAAGGAGATACGCTCTAAAATTTCCATTCTTTTATTCGTAACTGGTGAAGGTTTTAAAGACTAACATTAAAACCTTTAAAAACAACATCATTAAATTTGCTCTCCTGTGAGCAATTTCAATAATATAATTTAAAACCACATTTTTGATCTTAAAAAGGATTCCAACCCCAGTGGCTTTATTATCATTTGACCCAGACCAGTAAGAGGGCCCAGCGGTCCAGTCCTTGAAATGTCGATAAAACAGTCCATGATCTAGTGCACACTCTTGTAAGAAAATGATGTCCACATTTAGAGTCTGTATGTAAATATGCAAACAAAGCAGCCCTTCTGACAGGGCTCCTCAGACTCCTCACATTACGGGGAGGCAGCAATGAGATCCAGTGTGAGAGTCCTAGTGTGTTTTATCAGTGTCCCTCTCTTCCTTCAGAAGTGAAGGACTCTAATCTATTGATCTACCTTGCCTGTAAAAGATTCTAAGACTGCCTAATAACAGAAAAAGAAAATAAATAAATAAAACCAGACGCGCGCATCTATGTAGTGTTCACTACATTTTCGTCAACAATAAAGTTAGAATGGGGCACGCGTGCGCGCGCCTAACGGAAGCCGGATGGACGGAGGAGGCAGAGGAAGACTCGCTGGATCCGATGCCCACGGTAGCGGGCGTCCACCTCGAGTCTTCCTCTGCCTCCTCCGTCCATCCGGCTTCCGTTAAAGTTCTAACTTTATTGTTCCCCAAACACTGTTCGCAGAAACTCGCAGCAGTAGCTTCCCACTCGGGGGCGGAGCTTCCCCCGAGCGGCAAGTTTAAAACTGAGCTCAGTGCTCAGTTATTGTGTTTACCTGCAACATCCTGAGTGCGTCTTCCCTGTGATATTACCGTGTACCTGGCTTTCCTCTGACCTCGCTCCTGCCTGACCCTTATCCACTAAATGGCTCGTGAATTATTCTGTGCATTTACCTGGCTCTCCTTTGACTTCGAATCTGCCTGACCCTTCTGTACCTCGCTGCCCGCTTGTGTACCGAACCTCGGCTCGTGTCTTGATTTTGATTTACCTCAGTTGCCGCGCCGGGTCGCCGGACCCTGACAATTCGATCATTTACACAATCCCTGAACTACGACAATTTATGAAGGACAAAATGCGAAATGTTTTGTGACCTGTTGAATTCCTAAAATAATGTGTAGATTTAATATATTGACAGGCCCACATTTATACATGCCTTCAGGTTTCTTTCTGAGCCAAGTAGAGGACTCACTGGTCGGTAGTGGGAGATAACTATGAACTAATATCTCTGAGATTTTTGGACCTTTTCGTGATGATTGTTGGATATGGTAATAGTGCCTTTTGATAAATGAGGATCATTGTAATCGACCACTAGATCCTCTGAATATCCCTCCGTGACACATCATATGTGCCAATGCATCTAATGGTACTTGCGGAGACTGGGCGGGGTGCACTAGACAAAAGTGATTCCCGTTCAACGTCCAGTGCCCTCTGGAATGCTTTTTTGAGGGGTTTATGAGGATATCCCCGTTCTGAAAAGCGCTTTCTTAAACAGTCAGCTTGGATTTTAAAGTCGCCCATAGTAGTGCAGTTCCACCTTATTCTCAAATACTGTCCTATAGGGATACCCTTCTCCAATCCTGGGGGATGATAGCTATCCCAAACCAAAAAGCAATTAGTGGCAGTTGGTTTACGGTAAACCATAATGGAGAGACCATCTCCCCTTGTTTTGGTCACTAATAGGTCTAGAAAGGTGATTTATTGTTTTTTAATTGTGAAAGTAAATCTCAAATTAAGATCATTGGTATTAAAGGTCACCACAAATTCGAGGAAGAGTTCCTCAGTCCCATCCCAAATTAACAAGATGTCATCACTGTAACGTAACCAAGTGATGATATGGGAGGTGTAACTGCTAAATTCCTTGTACAATATTTTCTTCCCAGAAGAAGGTTTGCAAATGAGTGTGCACAGCATGTGCCCATGGCCGTGCCAAGAATCTGAAGAGAGAATCGATTAGAAAATAAAAAATAGTTATGTGTCAAAAATAAATCTAAGAAGCCTAAGGATAAAGCTTGTATGTTCTCTAAAGTTACCTCCTCTATGTTGTAAATAATACTCCATTGCATGTAGACCCTGGTCATGTGGAATGCAGCTGTAGAGTGATTCCACATCAAGACTGCATAAAAACATATGTGGCAGCACATTACATGATGACATTTTTGTTAATGCTGCTTTAGTGTCTTGAAACTATGAATCCAGTCCTACCACTAAGGGAAGTAGAATCCAATCAATGTAGACACTTTCTCTGTAAGATTATTATTTTCCACCTCCCTGGTGGATTAACTGCATTTTTATGGATTTTTGGTAAACAATAGAAACGGGTTAAACATAAATTCCTATTCATTACGGGAAATTATGTTTTTCAAAAGCCTCATTCAAGATATCCTTCAATTCCCTCACACAGAAGATGGTAGGGTCTCGTGAAATTAATTTATATGTAGTCTTATCCACTAAGATATCCAGTACCATTTTTCAATACCTATCACGATCCATCAGAACTATATTACTACCTTTATCGGGTGATTTTATTACTAAGTTCTTATTAACCTGTAATTCAGTTAGGGCTTTCTGTTGTAACTTTGAAGAGAGTTGTTTAGTAAATGGTAGCTTCTCAATTTCTGAAGTCACTAGTTTCAAGAACATCATGATATGTTCATACCTAGATATATGAGGGGTAAATCTACTCTTTGGTCTGAGGTTTTCTAAGTGCTAGGTTTTCCAAATGTTCATCTAGTAACGAAACTACTGATTGAATGTGACCTCTATAGATACCCCTAAATTTCTTGCCTGTTTTTCCATATTATTCCGGTGAAATTTATGTAGTGCTAATTTCCTAGCAAAAATATGTATATCCTTAATCCACAGAAATTTATTGATGTTTGGTGTGGGTATAAATGATAGACCCTTTTGTAGTAAAGAGATGTGGTGTGACTGTAATTCCACTGATAGGTCCTCATTGTTTCTGAGATTGAGGTCTCTGTGTGCGATTGGTAGGATACCAACTAAAAAAGATACCCCCTTTTAAAGGATATTCTTTCCTATCATACGTCTGCCATACAGAAGAATGGAGAAGAATGGAAAGAGTTAACATCGTCTAATTTCCAATTTAAAAAATGCACAAGCCCCAAATGTGGCTTTTTAGCCCCCCAAAAACACGCCAAGCATGTGGGGTAAGCCACAATGGCTTACCATTAATTCACCAAGACTGTGCCTGCAAGTGCTTCCAGCCCTCAAACAAAAACTTTCTTCTTCTGTCCATCAGGCAAGGTTTTATTACGGTCACTGCACAACACATACTCATACTGTATCATACCACTCTCTACAAAACCTAGGGGGATGTACACGGCATCAGTGACAATACTCTGCACCTTATCACAATATATATAGTCATAAATTAGCGCTATACCACCACAAAAATCTTGGCATGGAAAGAGTTATAATACTGGCATTTGAAATACCAATGGGGTATCTAGTTTTAAAAAATGTATGGTTTGATGAGGTAAATTGAATTGACCAGGTTCAAAGATGTCCCAAAAAGGGCATGGGAGCAGAACAACTAAATTCTAATTTGAAAAATGCACACCTTCCAAATGTGGCCCTTTAGCCCCAAACAACCCGACAAAGCCCATGCGTTGGTGGTATCACTGTACTCAGGAGACGTTGCTGAACTCATGTGTTTGGTTTGTGACACATACCAGGAGTTAAAAATGAATACCTAAAGTAGAATGTGTGTAAAAAAAAATAACACAAAATAAAATACTGCAGCAAACTTTGACAAAGACTGGTGGTGAAATGTGTGCATGGAAATAGTTAAAATACCAGCATTTGAAATACCATGGGATGTCTTGTTTTCAAACATATATGATGTGATTAACCCCTTAACGACAAAGCCTGTACATGAACGGGGTTGCAGTGCAACGGAATAACGACAATGCCCGTACATGTACGGGCTGACGTTAAATAGCTGCGTCGCCGTGATTGCGGCATCCACGGAAGCCTCACAAGTAAGGTTGACCGTGGATCCGGGGAAGAAAGCCCTCCCCGGAAGAAAAATGGCCACCGCCGCACCGATCATCACAGATTGCGGCGGCGCCCAGCTAAAACAGCATAGGAAGTGATCGGAATCGCTTCCTTAGCATAAACTGTGTTGCTGACATGCCTCGATATCGAAGCATGTAACAACACAACCCCCCCTACCCCGATAGCCGAAGAGCAACCACAAGTGCCATTATGTAAATGAGGTTGCCGGCATTCACAGGATGGCATCCACAATAGAAAATGAGTTCACAGAGGGTCTAGCTCTCGAGCTCCTCTTGCAGGTTGAATGCAGGTACTGCATCCAACCATGCAAGGTCTAAGGAGCCCATCATCAAGTTAAAAAAAAAAAAAATGAAACAATAAAAAAAAAATTAATGTTCAAAAATGTTCAAAAAAAATAAAAAAATAAAAATATGGTAACATGTAAAAATCCCCACTGTCACAAAAAAAAAAAGTTTTTAATGAGCAAATCCTACAATTCTTTATCATCACAAAAATTCCCGCATGGAAAGAGTTAAAATATTGGCATTATAAATGCCCATAGGATGTCTAGTTGTATGAAATGTATGATTTGATGGGGTAAATTGAATTTGCCGGGTTCAAAGATGTCCCAAATATGGGACATGGGGTAGTAGGATCAGATGTCTAAATGGCAAAAAATACACACCTCACAAAGGTGGCCTTTTACCTCCCAAATAACCCAACAAACCCATGCATGTGTGTATCACTGCGCTCAGGAGATGTTGCTGAACACATATTGGGGTGTTGTTTGACATATACCAGGAGCAGTAAATTTATACCTGAAGTACAACCTGTGTGAAAAAAATACAAAAAAATTTACTACCATAAGGTTTGACAAAGGCTGATGGTAGAACCAGTGCATGGAAATCGTTAAAATACCTTGGGGTGTCTAATTTTTAAAAATATATGGTTTGATGGGGTAAATTTCATTGGCTGACTTCAAAGATACCCAAAATAACACATGGGGCAGAATGACCAGCTTTGGGGAAAAATGGTTTTGAAATAGCAAAACGCTACTGGTACTTATTGCCCCATAACGTGCAGAAAAAAGCAAAAAAAACATAAAAACATTGGGTATTTCTAAACTCAGGACAAATAGTAGAATCTATTTAGCAGGTTTTTTCATTAGTTTTTGCAGATGAGTAAAAGTATTTTGCTTAAAAGGTGAGAAAAAGTAATTTTTTAACAAAAAATCACCATATTTTATCATTTTTTATAGTAAATTAGATGATATAATAAAAATGATATCGTTTGTCCTGTATATAATAATATATAATATGTGTGGGAGCACAAAACGAGAAGATCACAGCTAAACAGCAACACTGAAAAATGTTAAAAGAGCCATTGTCCCACAATATACTACGCGCATTGTCTTTAAAGGGTTAAATAGGCCGGCTTCAAAGATGCCCCATGGGGCAGGGTGACTGGACGACAAAATTCCAGTTTGAAAAATGCACACCTTCCAAATGTGGCCCTTTATCCCCCAAACAATTTAACAAATCTATGCATGGGTTATCACTGTACTCAGGAGATGTTGCTGAACACATAATTGGGGTGTTTGACAATGACATATACCAGGGGCTGTATATTCATACCTTAATCACAACGTGTATGGGTCCTCTATATACCGTATTTGCTCATCACCATGCCGGCACCCCTCCAGAGACGGACACTAATGTCCGCCGCTAGAGGAGCAAGCTCGGTTAGGGAGATCAGGGATCTCCCTCTAACCGGCTTAAAGTCAATCAAGGGAGCGGGAGGTCTGTTAATGCAGATGTCCGATCCTGCTCCCTTGCGATGCGCGTGGCAACTGATGCTGTGCGTCAGGATTTGATGTCATATCCCGACGCACAACACTGAAGCCGTGCCCACCGCCTTCTGCGCTCACTGCACTGGAAGGACAGGACACAGAAGAAGAGCTAATAGGAAGAACGAAGAGGAGAAGGAAAAGTTTTTTTCCACACTTTTTTAACCACACTTTTATTAAAAGTAAGTAACACACCAAAATTGGACAGAAAAATTCAGTAACAATATTAATATATATGTGTATATATATATATATATATATATATATATATATATATATATATATATATATAAAATTGCTAACAGCAATCACAATCCTATCATTCTAATCACAATCCTATCATTCTAAGTCAGCCAGTACATGCTGGAATCTGGGTATGCCTGGCCATGATAGGATTGTTGTTAACAAACATATATATATATATATATATATATATTAATATTATTGTTTTTTGTCTCATTTTTGTGTTATTTACTTTCAATAAAAGTGTTTTTTTGTTGTTGTTTTTAAAGGTTGGGTTGAATTTTCAGTTTCGGTTCAGAATTTTCATTCCGGTGCATCCCTACTATATACTAAGCCAGACACTGAAGTAGTAGGCCTACACCGCATCAATGTTTGGCTTAGTATATAGTGATAGGGGTTATGCTGCATTATTGTCACTATTTGGCTCAGTGTAGAGTGATAGGGAGTATGCTGTATCACCGTCAATGTGTGCCTCTTTATACCCCCTTTATGCCACTGTGCCCCATGATATGCCTTTTAACCCCCGAAATGCCACTGTGCCCCATGATATGCCTTTTAACCCTCTAAATGCCACTGTGCCCCATGATATGCCTTTTAACCCTCTATATGCCACTGTGCCCCATGATATGCCTTTTGACCCCCTATGTGCCACTCTGCCTCAAGAAATGCCTTATACCCCTTTATGCCACTCTGGCATTTAGGGGGTTAAAAGGCATATATGAGGCAGAGTGGTATATAGGGAGGTATAAGGCATTTCAGGAGGCAGAGGGGTGTATAGTGGGTTGAAAGGCATTTCTGTTGGAAGAGTGGCATTAAGGGGGTTAAAAAGGCATTTCATAGAGCACTCTGCCTACAGAAATGCTTTATGCCCCCCATTTAACACTCCCTACCCCCCCCAAAAAAAAAACTTACTGGTGTTTCTGACTCCCAGTGTGTTGCCCGGGCAGCAGGTAGACGATTCGCGTAGACAACTTCCGCTGCAGACGCAAGGAGGCGTGTCTGCACCCCCGCTGCTAACCTCACCTCCTTCCGGCTGCAGCGGAAGTTGTCTACGCGAATTGTGTAGACGTCTACACGGTGTCCCGGCTACACACTGGGCAATCAGAAGCACCGGTAATTGTGGGGGAGGTGGGGACAAGAGGATCCAGGTCCCCTGCAGCGCTGCGGGGGATCTTAGTCTCATAGTCAGGCCTATTTGAGGTCTGATTATAAGACGAGCATTTGCTCTGGAAAAAACCTTGTCTTATAATAGAGCAAACACGGTATATACTAAGCCAAATATTGATGTGGTGTAGGCCTACCACTTCAGTGTCTGGCTTAGTATATAGTAGGGATGCACCGAAATGAAAATTCTGGACCGAAACGGAAAATTCAGCATTCGCTTGGCCAAAACCGAAAATGACACCCCCACCTTTAAACCCCCCCACACTCGGCGAGACGAGAGACGCAAGGCGCGAGACGCGATCACACACTTGTAGCGGGAGCGGCCCGATATTGAACGGTCTCTGGAAGTTGCGGCTGCGGCTTGCGAAATGGTGTGACGGGGGCACGCAGCTCGAAACGTGGAGCGGACCAAGACTCTACTGAGCGCCGGATTGAAGTTACTCACCGGTAGCTCCGGTAACTTTCTGTCTGCTAACCCGGCTCGAGGCCCTTTTGATGCCGACTTGATTGCCAGCTCTGCTGCACCTTATATTATTCCTCCTGCTCTCGATTTTCACGGCCTACGAAATATAACGGCTCCTATGGTTTGAGAACCTCAACCATAACTTGGATTCTAGCGTCTACATTGTTTGATCTTCCCTGCTCTGCTGCTAAACTCCTTTTTGAGATTACTACTGAAATATATTGCCAATATTTAGGTGACTATGCCTCGTATATATGCCTCGTATAAGAAGTTTTTTTAAAAATAAATGTATTTTAATATGGCGCCTAAAACCGACAGAGATAAGGAAGAAAAATCAAAAAATTCTACTAAAGCAGAAAAACCTCCTCCAATAAGCGCCTACTATTCGCCAAAAAGTCAAGCAAATATTTCATCTCTTTCAGGGAAATCATCCCCTGAACAATATTTAGACAGGACTTTACCTGAATTAGCCGATTATATTACAAAATCTAACCTAATGTCTGCATTGGATTCTTTATATTGAGCACAATCTTATACAATACAAGGAAGAATTGACTCAGCTAAACTCTGCATTTTCACTACAATCACAAGAAATTCTGTTATTGCATCAAAAATGCCAAGAACTGCAAACTCAAAATGAGACACTCAAATCTGATTTGCATCAACAATCTCTGAAACTGGCTGATCTGGAAGACAATATACGAAGGTGTAACATCAAAATTTGAGGTATCCCTGAGGAAATTAAAGATCTTAATCCATATCTTTTACTCTTTTAAGTATGAAATGAGAAAAAATCCACCGCAATCTGGAAAATTTGCCTCGCTGAAATTCTTTTCTGATTTATCTTGGTCAACCAGACAAAACAGGATGAAATTCTCACTTTGCACTACATGTCTGCGAGAAAACAAGATCCCCTACACTACACCATCCCCACTAAACTTAGAACAAACTACAAGAACTCTAATTATGTTTTTTCAAACCCAGATCAAGCTAAAGACAAGCTGTTGGAATGGGGCTTATTGAAACACTGACTTTTTTTTCCCCTCTTCTTTCTCTTCTCATATTCAATTTATTTATGGGTATTAGATATGGTTAAACTAACCCAAAAACACATTTAGAAATAATATTATACTTAGATAATAGTGTACATGACTATAAATGAAAATGAATATAATTTCTAGATTAATCTATCTTTTGATATATCTAAATATGCTGTAGAATATGGTGATGGATTTAAGGAAGAATAAGGATGTTAGAATCTGAAAATGTAGAATATGGTGATGGATTTAGGAAGAATAAGGATGTTAGATTCTGAAAAATCTTATATAAAATATATGGTAGATACTTATTTACGGATTGAGCTATATTAATAGCCTTAACCACAATGATATATGAACACTTATGACACTGGGGCGGATTTTTTTTTTTTCTCTTCTTATATTTTAATTTATTTATGGGTATTAGATATGGATAAATTAACCTAAAAACAAACACATTAATATTATACTATAACCAGATAATGGTGTACACGACTATAAAGGAAAATGAATATAATTTATAGATTAATCTACCTTTTGATATATCTAAACATAGTGTAGAATATGGTGATGGATTCAAGGAAGAATAAGGATGTTAGATTTTGGAAAATCCTATATAAAATATATGGTAGATATTTATTTACGGATGAAGCTATATTAATAGCCCCATAAACAATGATATATGAACACTTATGATACTATTTTTTTTCCTCTTTGTTATAGTTTTATCGAATCAAAATTTAAAAACACATTAAGAATTAATATTATACTATAATTAGACAATGGGGCGCACGATTATAAATGAATATAATTCACAAACTATCTTTTGATTTTTAATACGGTAGTAAACTTTATTTGCTCCTTTTCTCGCCTACACCTCCTACTTCCACCCATATTATCCCTGCTGGATCAGGGACTTTTTTCTATACTTGTGATGGGTACATTTATTTTCCCATTGAGTGTAGATAGGATGTTAGATTTTTTTGTTATTAGGTATATGTTTTGTTTTTTTCTTTTCTTTTCCTTGTTGTTTTGTCTAATTTGAATGAGTCATTATGGAGGAGATTTAATATCTTATACAGATTAGATGGATTGAGTCTAGCGGAGAACCAAAATTTTTATGTCTCTTAAAATGGTTACTATGAACTCTCAGGGATTAAACTCCCCATTTAAAAGATCCTATCTCTTTGAGATGTTAACTAAAGACAATATTGACATAGCTTTTATTCAAGAAACTCACTGGTTGTTGGGACAAGATAAAGGTTTATGGAATTATAAAAAATGTCCTAACATATTTACATCTTCTTTGATTGATAAAAAAAAACCGAGGTGTTGCAATAATTATTTCAAATAAGATTAAGTTTGAGTATATACACCATGAGTCTGATCAGGAAGGTAGAAGATTGATTTTGATATATAAAGGTCTTTTGTTAATTGCTGGCTACTTAAACTGTATTGCAGACTTTTCAAAGGACAGAAAGTCTACCTATAAATGTAAATATGATTCTTGTTTAAAGACCAAAGCTGATTCTTTTTCCGATGCCCTCTCTAATTTGGGTCTTTATGATGTTTGGAGAGTACAACAACCACAGGAAAAAGACTATACCTTTTTTCAGCGATGCATCAGTCATATTCTCGCATCGATTACTTTTTAATTCCAGGTCAATTTTTAGAGACGTGCTCCACTTCTAGACTGGTGAACTTTTCATGGTCAGACCATGCCCCAGTATATATCACTTTAAACGACAACACTCATTATAAATCTTATTTTACTTGGAGATTAAATTAATCACTCTTAAAAACAGAAGATAATTTGGATCTAAGAGATCAGGTTAAAACATTTTTAGAACATAACGATGATGGACAAATTTCAGATTTTACACTATGGTGTTCTATGAAATGTGTCCTTAGAGGTTATTTCATTAAAAAAGGCTTTAACTGATCTCTATATAAAACTAGCTAAATTAGAAAGAGAGAACAAGCAACTTCCGTCCTCTGAGCTTCCGAGACAAATAAACGAGATTCAATCTTTAATTTTGAATAATCTTAATACCAAAACTAAAGCTATATTGTCTAAATTGAAAAGTCAGTGGTATTACAGTAATAACAGAGTGGGGAAATTTTTGACTAATAAATTAAAATTTCAGAATCAACAAACCAGGATTAAAAAAAATACATTATAATGGACAAACTTGTGTGTCCCCCCTTCAAATAGCGAACGCTTTTAAATCTTACTATAAACAACTGTATAATCTTCCTAAATCTACAAATTCTCTAACTGATATGACAGCATTTCTGGATAGTCTTAATCTTCCGAAGCTTTCTAATGATAAACTCCTTAGACTGAACCAGCCCTTCTCTATTACAGAAATATCGGATGTTATAAAAGATTTAAAAAAAGGGAAAGCTCCAGGCCCAGACGGTTTTTCTGCTTTATTTTATCAGATCTTAGACCCAATGATTTCCCCTATGCTTATGAAAATATATAATTCTATAGGAGATGGTGCTAAATCTCCACTGGAAATGATGGAAGCTTCCACAACACCTATTCCGAAATCAGGAAAAGATCCCTAGTAAGTAATTACAGACCAATTTCTCTTATTAATTTAGATGTTAAAATATATTGTAAAATTTTAGCTCTTAGATTAAATTCAGTTATTCATAATCATATACATATAGATCAAGCAGGCTTTATGCCTGATAGACTAGGTGAAGAAAACACCCGCGGGATCTTTAACATTATTTAATTTATTCACACAAATAAATTACCTTCAGTAATATTGGCTCTCGATGCAAAAAAAGCATTCGCTAGAGTTAATTGGGATTTCTTAGTTCAAACCTTAAGTGCATTCGGGATAAATGGATTTTTTTTTTATTTGTTTTTTTTTTAAAAGAATAAATAAAACAATAACAGTGGCAGACCAATATTAGTTCCTTGTACATAGCAGCATCCATTGGATAAATGGATTTTTTAAAGATCTGACTCAAACGTTATATATTAATCCTAGAGCAGAAATAAAAGGACCTTTTTAGACTCTGATTTCTTTAATGTAGCCAATGGAACCCGGCAAGGATGCCCATTGGCTCCATTGTTGTTTGCTCTTTCTATAGAACCTTTTGCTGCTTTTGTTAGAAATTCTCTAGATCTTTTCGGTATCAATATTAATGACTTAAGTCATCGGATCACCCTATATGCCGATGATATATTGCCAACTTTTTCTTCCCCGATGAAGTCTGTGAAATCTTTTCTGGATGGGGTACATAGATTTGGGTTACTTTCTAATTATAGCTTGAATTTACCCCAAACCCAGATGTTGCCTATGTACCTTTCTGATTCTCAGATTTTTTCTTCAAATTAATAAACCTTCGGAAAACATAGACTATCTAGGAATTAAGATAAATCCAAAACTTAGATTAGTCTCCACGATAAATCATGAAAAACTTCTACATGATCTTAAGCCACTATTATTACAGTGGGGTAGGACTGAAGTTTCTTGGTTAGGCAGGATTAATATCTTGAAAACCTACATTGTCCCTAAAATATTATATTTATTCAGAATAATTCCACTTACAGTTTCTAACCTTTTGCTACTCCAATACGATAGACTTTTTTCTCGCTTTGTCTGGGCTGCAAAAAAGGCTAGACTTCCTACTGAACTTTTGAAAAATACTTCAGATCAGGAGGGCTTAGGTTATCCCAATTTACGCAATCTTTATAACGCTTCAAGGATTGCTCATATGTTGGCTTGGCGTTTTGCGAAAAATTTTCATCCTCCTTGGTATGAAATCGAGAGATCTAATTGTAATAATCAAGACCCCTCTCTGTTATTTTGGATACCACAATCTCAGTTTAAAAAACTGAATATTTCTAGCCTAATTTTAAAAGACATTATGTATTCCTATTATAAAATTAAAAAAATATTTGGTACCCATAACTGTATTTCAAAAAATTCTCCTTTAGAGATTTTGAGTTTGTTGCTTCCTGACCTTTCAATTACTAATTGGAAATTAGCTGGTATTGATAAGGTTGGTGATTTTTACCATCAGAATTCTTTGATTTTATTTGCCTCCCTTTCTGATGAATTTGGATTAGCTCCAAAAGAAATATTTAAATACATCAGGGTCAAGTATCTTTTGTCTTCAAATATAGTATCAGCTCAAGAGCCATGGGATAAAAAACAACAACAACAAAAAAACTGTGTGTTTTTTTGCATTAACTGTTTGTTTTTTCTTCTCCCATTTTCTAGAGTGTAATTAGTTAAGGGTGGGGTTTATAATCAATTAACTGGGTTGCTCTGTATAAAGGAAGTAGTTAAACTCACAGAGCTTGCTCATTGTAAGGGGCTTGCATTGTTTATGTGACTTGCTTTCTGTAAGTGACCAGTTTGTGCACCACAGCAGTTTCAATTCTGTAAGTGCTCACGTCCCTTCATAAAGTATGAGCAAGCTTGAAGATTTCACTCAGTGCACATCATGCCAGATGTATGCATGCTTGGAACAGCAGTTCCTGGGTCCATATCGCTGTGGTAAGTGTGATCAATTGGTCTCTCTGGAAGCTGAGGTTGGTGCTCTGAAGAGGCACATTGAAACACTGAGAGAGAGAGTGACAATCTTGAGAGGAGTCTCTTGCTCACTGAGCAAAGTTTAGATGGAGCCCATAGCAATGAGGGAGGAGATCAGTCAGAAGGGAGTCAGACACATAGCTGGGTAACAGTAAGACGTGGTTGCAGTGGGGAAGGGAAGAGGAAGAGGCAAGCCAGCCCAGAGTCTCTCCCTCCCAACAAATTTGCCTTTTTAAGTGAGCACATTGGGGAGGCTGACTCAGAGGTAGGCTTTCCGGAAAAAGCTGTTCTCTCTAACAGCCGGGAGAACAGCTCATCCAATGTGCAGGGGATCCGAAAGGAAGGAAAGCCCAGGCAGGTTGTGGTGGTAGGGGATTCAATAATCAGGAAAACAGACAGGGTTTGCTGTCTCCCGGGTGCCCGGGTTCGGCATGTTGCGGACAGAGTGGATAGATTATTGGGAGGGGCTGGCGAGGATCCAGCTGTCTTGGTGCACATTGGCACCAATGACATAGTAAGAGGAAGATGGAGTATCCTAAAAGGTAATTTTAGGGACTTAGGTAGTAAGATTAAGAAAATGTCAGGACCGGGGTCCGTTACCTACCTCGCGGCGGGAGTCGTCGTCGCGGGGAGCGGATCCCGGGCGTCAGATGCCTCGCGGCGCGATCGCCCGTCCGCGGGGTAGGCCGTATCCCCGACCTCGATTCAGCCGCGTACCGCGCTTAGCAAAAGCGTGCGCTTTCCTCGTGGCGGGGGGCGTGGTTACGCCCCGGAGGCAGGAGATGGACAGAGGGAAGAGGCTAATCAGGAAGGGAGGGGGAGGAGCTTGCCTACCGCTCCCATACCAATTACCATGCCCATGAGAGATGACCAGGTATGCTCTGAAGGGGATCAGGTGTGCAGGGGAGGAGACCAGGTATACTCTGAAGGGGATCAGGTGCGCAAGGGAGGGATCTCCAATCAGAGACACTATAAAGACCCTGCAAATCCTACACTAGTTGCTTGCTAGAGCCGTGTTCCTTGTGGATACCCTACGACCTTCTGCTTGAAGATTTTGATGTTCCCTGCTTGACTTTCTGGTGATTGAACTTTGGCTACCCTTTCTCGGATTCCTCTACCTGCCTTTGCCCCTTTAATTGGAACTGTGCCTTCGTTTTTGAGAACTGTGCTGCCTGCCTGTTGACCCTGGAATTGTTTGCTAGACTACGGTACTGTGCTTTATGTCTTTTGAACTGTGTGTTTAAAACTACCTTATTCATTAAAGCTTTTTGGTTACCTGATCCTGCGCTACGCTCAGTCTCTGGTTCTGACAGAAAAGGACCTCCAAGGTAGTATTCTCAGAGATACTACCTGTGCCATGCGCTACACCAGAAAGGCAGCGGGAGATTAGGCAGCTAATTAGGGCTGATTTTGCTTTGGGGTACAATCTCTATAGTCGTGATGGATTGCACCTAAATGCAAGAGGGTCCAATGTGCTTGGGGAGAGAATGGCTAGACGGTTGGAGGAGATTTTAAACTAGGAATGGGGGGGGGGGGATAAATACCAGGCTAGACAGTATAGAAAGGGAAGGAGATTTACTTAGTAACCAGGTGGGTGGATCTGGGGGCTTGGTCTATACAGATAATAGGGAGAAGCATATATTTTGCCCCCCAAAGCAAGGACAGAAAGCGATTGCAGCATCAGTGTTAAATGATAAGCTAAAGGTCATGTCTACAAATGCTCGCACTTTAGGCAATAAGATCCATGAACTTGTAACAGTTGTGGCAACTGAGAATGTTGATATAGTGGCTGTTACTGAGACATGGTATAATGAGAAAAATGACTGGGACATATCAATACCGGGGTACTCTTTATATAGAAAAGACAGAAAGGGCGAGAAAGGGGGAGGGGTGGCCCTATATGTGAAAAATAACATAAAATCTAACTTAATACAAGTTGGCGAGGAGAACTTAGAGTCAGTTTGGGTTACAGTACAATTTGGCAAAAGTAAAGTAACTCGCATAGGTGTGATTTATAGACCCCCAGGACAAGTAGAAGAACTAGATAATCTACTAGTGGAGGAAATAGCTAAAATGACAGTGAAGGGGGATGTTATAATCAGTGGCGTCTCCAGCTTTCATATTTAGGGGGGGCACATGGGGGGCCAGGGACCAAAGTAGGAGGGCTCGATTATAAAACGGTACATATACACTATATATATATATATATATATATATATATATATATATATATATATATATATAAAATATAATATATATATATATATACACACACACACGTTAGACGTGCATTTTTAACTACATAATATGTATTCATTCTTTAATATTAGCCCGTGCTGACAATATATATATATATATATAACACCCTGCTTCCGATATATATATTAATATTAACCCCTGCTGCGGATATATATTGATATTAGCCCCTGCTGCGGATATATACTTATATTATACCCTGCTGCTGATATACATAAAAATTATATCCTGCTGCCGATATATATTAATATTTGACCCTGCTGCCAATATATATTAATATTAGCCCCTACTGCCGATATATATTATTAGTCCCTGCAGCCAATATATTCAAATATTAGCCCCTGCAGCCAATATATATTAATATTAGCCCCTGCAGCCAATATATATAAATATTAGCCCCTGCTGCCAATATGAATATAAATACTAGGCCCTGCTGCCAATAAATATTATTAGCCCCTGCTGCCAATATATGTTAATATTAGCTCCTGCTGCCTATATATATAACAACTTTAAAATACTTTATTAAAAGTAACACCAAAATTAGACAAAAAAATCAATAACAATATTAATATATATATATTTATATATATATATAAATATATAAATATAAATATATATAAATATATATAAAAATATATAAAATCAATAACAATATTAATATTAATATATATATATATATATATATATACATATATATACATATATATAACAACAATCACAATCCTATCATGCTCAGGTTCTAGCATGTGCTGGCTGACTCCATGATAGGAGTGCGATTGCTGTATGTATGTATATATATGTATATATATATGTATGTATATATATATATATATATATATATATATTAATACTGTTATTGAATTATTCTGTGCAATAAAAGTGTTAACACACCAAAGTTGGTGCAAAAAAATAATTGACAGCAATCACACTCCTATCATGCCTAGGCAGCCACTACATGCTGGAATCTGGGCATGAAAGGAATGTGATTACAGCCTCCCTATGCCATGCTATCCCTCACACTTACACATCCATGCTATCTCAAACCCTCATTCACAAACATTCAGCACAACACCCATCACTCTCACACACTCACTAATCCACTCTCCCTGAATCTTGTCCTACCTTTCCTCTGTCACTGTCACTTTTCCTCTTCATTCTTCCTCTTCATTCTTCCTCTTCATTCTTCCTCTTCTGTGCCCCGTCGTTCCGGTGCACTGAGCGCGGAAGACGGTGGGCGTGGCTTCAGTGTTGTGCGCCGGGATTTGACATCAAGTCCCGACGCACAGCCACAGTTGCCGCGCGCATCGTTTCTGGATGTGTGCCGCCGGGGTGGCACCCCCTTTGATGAGCGGCAGCCGGGGTGGACCCCCCCTCCCCGCCAGGTACGCCCCCCTGCCCCCCGGCCGCGTCTATTACAAAAAAAAAATGGCGTTTCAACTGGGGGGCACTCAGGGGGGCACAGCATGATGTAGGGGGGGCCATGGCCCCCTCTGGCCCCCCCCTGCCGACGCCACTGTCTTTATTACACAATGAACTGGGTTCCGAAAGTAAGAGACTAACTACGAGAAGGAGATGAATTTAACTTCTCGTGACTTTGTGTGGATCGATGGCTCTTTGTGAGGTGGATGCAACCGGGGGAGGAGTCCAGGATCATTTTCATGTGACTCCGTATGCTTCTATTCTGTATGGGGGGGGCGGTCTTCCTAAGTCTATGCCGCGTATGATGAAGGGAAGCCGCACGTCGTGGATGTTGAGGAGAGGACGTGTGCCGTGTGTGAGGAAAGACGAGATGCGGCACGCAGTAGATGATGTCGATGCGCCACCCCCCCATACATGATGACGTGACCACGTATAAACCCGAAAGCATCGTCCTTATAAAATAGGCTACCAACCGCACACGGGACTTGTATTACTTCTTGACTTTGCGAATTTTCTCCTGGGGAAGCCAACGTACAATCGGCGAAACGCGTTGAGATAACAGTGACTTTCCAGAGAAAACAGACTGGAACACTTGCTGATCCACATTGGAATACCTGCTGATCCAGGCTATTTTATCTTTTCACGCAGATGCACGCTATTGATTTAGTAGTGCCACGTTAAACTGTGAGTGCATTTCAGCTTTACCTGAGATCATTTTTGTGGATAATATTACACTATTGCCGGTCTATTATTTTTTTTATAGATTTTAGAAGATATTAAACATGATGAGCTCGTTCTGTCCAGCCCGCTTGTGAGTGGATTAGACATCACATTTATTATTGTTCACTGTTTACATACTACACTATTGTTTTATTGTCTTTTTCCCCCCTATGTATATGCGCTCCATGGTGTATCGTTTATTGTGGTTTATAGCAATTGGTGCTATTACTGCATACTGGATTCCTTATCTGAAGTTCACGTTACAAACGTTACAGATACAGAGGGCATACACAAAGAAACTGATTTAAATCAACATCGGATTAACCCATTGAATGCTATCACAAAGAAACTAACTACCTCTGCTGGATTACCCTTCCATGCATCATGTTAATCATGATAACCCCCCCCCTTAAGATGGTGGACAGAGAAATCCCATTCATACAAATAGGTCTGTAAGGCCCACATTCCTTCTCCACCACAGCATAGGCTACTTCCCTGGGCAACAGTATTCTGCTGGTACTATAGTCTAGGACAGATTTTCTATAGTACCCTGTAGTTGCCAAAAAAAAGACATGCTCTGCATTGATCTTGCGGGGTCAGCCAGGTAGTGATTGCCTCCATATTATCTGGTTCAGGGTGTACATTTCTCCCTCCCACTCCACGCCCCAAATACTGGATCTCCCTCATCCCTATTTGACACATCAGGTTTGATGAGCCCTGCATTGGCAATGTGACCCAGAACTTTGTCCAAAGTGATGAAGTGTTCCTCCCATGTGTAGGTAGGCCACTGCAAGCTCCCATTGACCGTCCAGCAACTGATTCCCTAGCCAACACGGTGGTAAGCCAATGTGGTTTTCCGTAGCACCCCAGTGAATACCCCATTGGGGTACCGATATGCAAACAACAAATGGGGTAAATACTTCTCCCAATCTTTGCCCTGGGAATCCACAAAGGTTCTTAGCATTTGTTTCAAAGTCCCGTTTAACCGCTCACAGAGACCATTAGTTTTAAGGTGATATGGGCTAGTTACCAGATGTTGCACATTCACAACAGGCGGCACAGGCAGGTTGCTAAAGGGGGACTGCTGTTTGGCACGGGCAGGCTGTTTCACGGGCAGAGGTGGCACAGGCAGGCTGCTAAAGGGACAGCGGTGGCACAGGCAGGCTGTTTTAGGGGCAGCGGTGGCACATCAATGTCTGGGTTAGTGTATAGTGATAGGGGTTATGCTACACTACTGTCAATGTCTGGCTCAGTGTATAGTGACAGGACCGCATCTGTTTAGTAAATGCTATTTATTTAGACATATTTAAATGTATAGGTTAATTCGTTTTTTCAGATTTCTAATTTTTTCCAGTCATACGGTTTACAAATTTGTGAAATCAATATTCTTGCAAACATTTTGTGTGTGTGTGCCGCATACAGGATCCGCCCCTGGTGCCAAATACTATAGGTACGCACCTGTCTCCGAGTTTCCAAAAAGGTTGGGCAATGTTACAATTTGTTATGCTAACACAGTAAAAGTTGTCAACTTGAACTATAGACTTAATTTTCCATTGAACTAACATGGTAATAACTAGACTTGTGCATTCGTATTCGGGAAAACGGACATGAATGTTGCATTTTCGTTGTTCAAACCGAATATCGAATAAACTTTGTAAAAGAACGTATACGAATATTCACCTGAAACTAACAAGGGAATGGGCGAATATTTGTATACGTTGTTTATTTTACCCAGCACCCAAGTCTAGATATAAACAGTGTTCTAAGGAGTGTTTCAGAGAAACAAATCAAATCATTGGGAAAGTTGGGAGACAATTTAACAAGAACAGTAACAAACATTATAAATTACAGAATAAAATACATTATGTTTAAATTATGAAATTCCCAGTGACTTACCTCAATTTTTTTAATGCTGCCATTTATACAAGTAGTTACAGTGACTTGATGACTGAATTCTCCAAACGGTACCTCAAAAACCTTCTTCTTTGTCAGACGCTTGACAACTGTGGTATAAGATGTAGACATTTCAAATATTTATAAGAATGGCTTTCTTTAGATATCATTACATGATCATATCTAGTCTGCTATAAAAAAATATATAGTGACATTTTTTGAAAAAGGACATTTTCTAATATATTTGAAAAATCTTTTACTCATCTAAAAAATCTAATAAAAACCCAGAGTTTAGAAATATCCAATGTCTTTTGCAAGTTATAGGGCAAAAAGTATGAGTAGAATATTGATATTTCAAAACCTTTTTTCCCCAAACTGGTTATTCTGCCCCCCAAGACACAGGGTACAGAGATACTACAAATGTGCATGGGTATGTTGGGTTGTTTAAGAGGTAAACATTTGGGGCAAGCACAATTCAGTTTTTTTACTTGGATTTTAGACATGTGCTCATTCTGCTTCAATGTCCAATTTGGGACATCGTTGAAGCCGGCCAATACAATTTATCTATATCACATCCTATATATGTGAAAAAAGTAGACACCTCAAGGTGTTTCAAATGCTAGTATTTTAACTTATTCCACACTAATTCTACAACCAGTGTTGGTCAAATTTTGTAGTAGTATTTTGGGGGGGGTTCACATAGTACTTCAGGTATAAATTTACCGCTCCTGTTATATGTCACAAACACCTCCGATATGTGTTTATCCTGAGTACATTGATATCATGCATGGGTTTGTTGGGTTGCCCTTACTCCGTAAAGGTTTGTCAGAGAAACCTTCAGTTACTCTGAGATAGGCATCTAATATTAGGGACAGACTTGGATCTACCCCACCAAAAACTACCTGGCTTCCAGTTCCAGCAGTCTGATGCTATAAACATGATCACTGTAAATCTTGCATGGACCCCGCTCCTGACACCTCCCCTAGACTCTAGTCCCCTCGCCCTTCACCACAAGGCCACATCCACATGTACTTTTACTCCTATTGCCCACTCACCAATAGCAGGTCAGCCCACAGTCCTGTTCTGACCCTGCACTGAGAAAATACATAAGGCCCACTGAACAGCCTTGACTTAAACCTGACTCCTAGGACTTGCTTGTTCACATTTATGTTGCACCTACCCAGTGGCGTCTCCAGCTTTCATATTTAGGGGGGGCACATGGGGGGACAGGGACCAAAGTAGGGGGGCCAATTATAAAACGGTACATATACACTATATATATATATATATATACACACACACACACGTTAGACGTGCATTTTTAACTACATAATATGTATTCATTCTTTAATATTAGCCCGTGCTGACAATATATATATATATATATATATATATATAACACCCTGCTTCCGATATATATTAATATTAACCCCTGCTGCGGATATATATTGATATTAGCCCCTGCTGCGGATATATACTTATATTATACCCTGCTGCTGATATACATAAAAATTATATCCTACTGCCGATATATATTAATATTTGACCCTGCTGCCAATATATATTAATATTAGCCCCTACTGCCGATATATATTATTATTAGTCCCTGCAGCCAATATATTCAAATATTAGCCCCTGCAGCCAATATATATTAATATTAGTCCCTGCAGCCAATATATATAAATATTAGCCCCTGCTGCCAATATGAATATAAATACTAGGCCCTGCTGCCAATAAATATTATTAGCCCCTGCTGCCAATATATGTTAATATTAGCTCCTGCTGCCTATATATAACAACTTTAAAATACTTTATTAAAAGTAACACCAAAATTAGACAAAAAAATCAATAACAATATTAATATATATATATATTTATATATATATATATATATAAATATAAATATATATAAATATATAAATATATATAAAAATATATAAAATCAATAACAATATTGATATTAATATATATATACATATACATATATATCACAACAGTCACAATCCTATCATGCTCAGGTTCTAGCATGTGCTGGCTGACTTAGCATGATAGGAGTGCGATTGTTGTATGTATATGTATATATATATATATGTATATATGTATATATATATATATTAATACTGTTATTGAATTATTCTGTGCAATAAAAGTGTTAACACACCAAAGTTGGTGCAAAAAAATAATTGACAGCAATCACACTCCTATCATGCCTAGGCAGCCACTACATGCTGGAATCTGGGCATGAAAGGAATGTGATTACAGCCTCCCTATGCCATGCTATCCCTCACACTTACACATCCATGCTATCTCAAACCCTCATTCACAAACATTCAGCACAACACCCATCACTCTCACACACTCACTAATCCACTCTCCCTGAATCTTGTCCTACCTTTCCTCTGTCACTTTTCCTCTTCATTCTTCCTCTTCTGTGCCCCGTCCTTCCGGTGCACTGAGCGCGGAAGACGGTGGGCGTGGCTTCAGTGTTGAGCGCCGAGATTTGACATCAAGTCCCGACGCACAGCCACAGTTGCCGCGCGCATCGTTTCTGGATGCGTGCCGGCGGGGTGGCACCCCCTTAGATGAGCGGCAGCCGGGGTGGACCGCCCCCCCGCCAGGTACACCCCCCTGCCCCCCGGCCCCCCGGCCGCGTCTATTACAAAAAAAAAATGGCGTTTCAACTGGGGGGCACACGGGGGGGCACAGCATGATGTAGGGGGGGCCATGGCCCCCTCTGGCCCCCCCTGCCGACGCCACTGCACCTACCTGTCCCGCCGGGGTCCTGTGGCATCCCTCGCGTGCTTCCTCCTCGTGTACTGACGTGCGCTCAGCACGAACACGAGGGGGCATGCGTACTGAGCGGTCACGCCTCCCGGCCAGTGACAGTTCTGTTCAGACTGCTACACGCTCGCGGCGCTCGAACAGTACCTCTTCTGCATGTGTGGCGCTTCCATGTTGCTCGTGGAGGTAACACAGGCAGAGAGGACTTAGTGGCCGCTACATGTTCACGGTGGCTTCAACAGTACCTCTTCTGCCTGTGTGGCGCCTTCTGCGTCACTCGTGGAGGTAACACAGGCAGAAAGTATGTAGTGTTGTTGCCATCGCGACGACGCTATTATTGCGCCGGTCGCGATTACGTTATCTTACCTGTGATTGGCCCGCTCCCTGTTCTCCCGCCATTGGCTCTAGTTAAACGTCCTTGTCCTGTGTTTCTGTGCCCGTTCATCGAGTCCATATTATTGTTCTCAGTGTGTTTGTGTTGCTATTGCTTTCTGATTGATTTCCACGTGTACCAGGCTTTCGTTCTTCTGACCTTGATCCTGCGCTGCCTGTCCCGACCTCGGCTGTTTATTGACTTCGCTCCTGTGCTGCCTGCCCCCGATCCTGGCTTGTTTTTTGGAATCGCTCCCTATACGCTGAGCTGGTTCATACCGTTCCTGCATTGTGGGTCCATCACCTGTGGTGCCTGATCCGACGTAACACATTGAACGGGCCATACCATGGACCCTGCGGAAATGCCCAACGTTCTCTCCCGCCAAGACCTGCAGGATCAGCTCCTTACGCAATTACAGTCCTTAGCCAGCAAGATGGACACCATGACTGACTTGCTATGGTCTCTGGCTGTCGCTCCCTCTGCTAGACCGCCTTTCGTACCTAGGGATCCCAGCCCAGAGGAACTAGGCGCTACCGCTCGCTTGCCTCTCCCGGATAAATATGCTGGGGATCCTAAGGAATGCAGAGGGTTCCTGAACCAATGCTTGCTGCATTTCCGTAACCATCCATGGGCGTTTTGCACTTCCTCCAAACGGGTGTCCTTCATCATCTCGTTGTTGAAGGGTGAGGCACTGCTGTGGGCCTCCCCCCTGATCGAGCAGGGATCCGATCTGCTGGACGACTGTCCAGCCTTCATGGAAGCCTTACGGTCGGTCTTTGATATGCCAGGCCGCAAAGAAACAGCGGAGACCTCTTTGTTGGAGCTACAACAGGGACATAAGACTCTAGCCCAATATACAGTGGAATTCCTTACTCTGGCTTGTGAACTCCAGCGGGATCAGGGTGCCCTCCGAGCTGCTTATCGGAAGGGTCTCAATGACAAGACCAAGGATGCGCTTTTATACCACGACGCCCCGCATGACCTAGAGGAGTTTATCATCCTCTGTATGGGCTTTTCTCAACCCATAGCATTCCTCGCTCTCCACCTACTGCTCCTAGCCCTCCACCGGATGAACCCATGGAGATTGGCACCATTCGTCACCTAACCGAAGCTGAAAAAACACGAAGGAGGAATCAAGGCCTCTGTTTCTACTGCGGCCAAGCGGATCACCTCCTACGTACACCCCCTAAGCACTAAGAACACTTCTCCTCCTCAACGCATGTTGATACCAGTCTCGCTTAGGTGGCAAGACCACTCTGTGGTCACCCACGCTTTCATAGACTCCAGAGCTGCTGGGGTGTTTCTGTACGAACAATGGGCCGTACAACACAGGCTACCGCTACGTCCCAAAAAGACTCCTTCTGTTGTGACTGCTGTTGATGGTAGCCTCTTAGGTCGAGGAGTGGTTACCCAGGAGACCAAACCTCTTACTATGTTCATAGGGGCAACCCACAGAGAAACCATCGCTTTCGAACTAACACAGTCACCACATGCTCCGTTAATACTGGGTTTCACCTGGCTACGTCTGCACAACCCACGCATTGACTGGGACAAAGGCGAGATACTTGCATGGAGTTCTTCTTGTCACCGCCTTTGTTCTATACCCTGCACACGGGTGAACCTCGTTCTGGAGATCAAGCCTACAGACCCCAGGCTTCTAGTGCCTAAACAGTATTGGGACTTTCTGGATGTGTTTTCCAAGTGACAAGCAGAACGCCTACCCCCTCACAGACCCTATGACTGTGCTATAGATTTGTTGCCGGGTACCACACCACCACGAGGACGCACGTATCCCCTGTCTTAGCCTGAAAATGAGGCCCTCGAATTATACATAAAGAGAGCCTGGAGAAGGGCTTCATTTTTTTTTGTCTCCAAAAAGTAAAGGATCCCTTCCGCCATGTATAGACCTCTTCCATTAATCACAGAGATCTATGACAGATTGAAAGGGGCTACAGTATTCACCAAGCTCGACCTTAGAGGGGCATACAACCTAGTACGTATAAAGGAAAACGACGAATGGGAAACCGCCTTTAACACGAGATTCGGTCATTATGAGTACAGGGTGATGCCCTTCGACCTCTGTAATGCTCCTGCTGTGTTTCAAGCCTTTGTCAATGACGTGTTCCGAGACATGTCGCTCTCCCACGTGGTCGTCTATCTCAACAACATCCTTGTGTATTCACGAGACTCATCATAAGCATCTACGTTCTGTTCTGAAACGACTGCGTGAAAACGGTCTCTATGCCAAAGCAGAGAAATGCAACTTTGAAAAACACAGCCTTCCATTCCTCGGGTACATCATCTCCGCTAACGGCCTTGAAATGGACCCCAGCAAGTTGAAGGCTATCACCGATTGGCAAATCCCAGGAAGTGTTGTACAGCTTTCACCGTATGGGGGATAGGCCAATTATTATCAGCGTTTCACATGCAATTATTCCTCCATCGCAGCACCCATCATCGCCTTCACAAAAAAGGAGCTAATCCCAAGTACTGGTCCGTGGAGGCCGTTAAAGCATTCGAGAAACTGAAACAAGCCTTCTGTTCAGCCCCCGTTCTGCAACGACCAGATCCTACATTGCAGTACCTACTAGAAGTGGACGCTTCAGAGAACGGAGCAGGGGCAGTTGTATCGCAATGCAACCCAATAACGTCCAAGTATCGTTTTTTTCGAAGGCTTTCTCGTCCGCCGAACGCAACTATGACCTGGGTAACAGAGAACTACTCGCGGTCAAACCGGCCTTCCAGGAATGGCGTCACCTACTCAAAGGTACCAAACTGCCTGTTTGACCGACCACAAGAACCTTCAATACATAGAAGCTGCACGACGACTGAACCCTCGACAAGCCAGATGGACCTTGTTCTTCACCCGCTTCGATTACGTCATGACATATCAACCCGGAACAAAAAACGTCAAAGCAGATGCTCTCTCTCCCATCAATACGACAGCCATCGGGACTTCACCCAAGACGAACCCATCATTCCGCAAGCACGCGTCATCTCTTCCTTATCGTCTTCCATGATGCACAGGATCCGTATGCAACAGGCTCACATCACAGCATCCCAACGTCCTCCATCAGGACGCTTCTACGTCCCCCAGCAGTTTCGAGCTGCTGTTCTCCACTGGGGTCATAATCCACCACTGGCCAGTCATCCAGGGTCCTGCAAAATGGAGTACCATATCCGAAATACCTTCTGGTGGCCTTCCTTAACACGTGATGTCAGCGCATTGCCACCTGTCCACAATGTTCCCGTCACAAGTCAGTGCACACCCAGCCTTCTGGTTTGCTGTTACCTCTTCCCGTTCCATACACCCCATGGACTCATATAGCTATACATAGTTACATAGTTCATAAGGTTGAAAAAAGACCTAAGTCCATCAAGTTCAACCCTTCTACCTAACCTTCCTATTCTTGATCCAAAAGAAGGCAAAAAAACCCTAATTAAGCTACTTTGAATTCTGCCATCGGGGGAAAAAAAATTCCTTCTTGACTCCAAGAGGCAATCGGATTTCTCTTTGGATCATGAAGCTCTAAAATATTAATGTTATTCTATTTATATCACTGTATATCATGCCTTTCTAAGAAAATATCGAGGCCCCTTTTGAAGGTATCTAATGTATTGGATAACACTACCTCCCTTGGAAGTGAATTCCATACCTTAATTGTCCTCACTGTGAAGAATCCCTTCCTTTGTCGTCTATGAGATCTGCGCTCTTCCAGTCTCAGAGGGTGACCTCTTGTTCTTTGTATATTTCTGTTAATGAACAGGTCACCAAAGAGCTCTTTATATTGGCCCTGCATATATTTGTATAATGTTATCATATCCCCTCTGAGACGCCGTTTTTCCAGTGTATATAATTTTTACTTTTTTAGTCTCTCTTCATAACTAGTATCTCCCAATCCCCTTTTTAATTTCGTAGCCCTCCTTTGCACTTTTTCTAATTCCATAATGTCCTTTTTAAGGACCGGTGCCCAGAATTGTACCGCATATTCAAGGTGAGGTATTACCAATGACCTGTAAAGAGGCAAGATGATATCCTCCTCCCTTGAATCAATACCTCTTTTTATGCATGCCAAAACCTTATTGGCCCTTGCAGCTGCTTGCTGGCATTGCGCACTGTTGTCAACCGTTATTCCTAAATCCTTTTTATTGGTAGTTTCCCCCAAGGATATTCCATTTAAAGAATAGGTTGCATTTTTATTATTTTTACCATAATGCATAACTTTGCATTTCTCATCTGCCACTTGCATGCCCACTCCCCAACTCTGTCTAAATCTTCCTGCAATGAAGAAACATCAAGATTAAGCGCTGCGTAAACTGTTGGCGCTATATAAATAAAAGATAATAATAATAATAATTAGTCTGAATTACCCGGCCTAATTTTGTGTCATCAGCAAAAACTGGGACATGGCTCCCAATGCAGTTTGGGAGATCATTTATAAATAAATTAAAAAGAAGAGGACTGAGGACAGACCCCTGAGGCACTCCACTTAATACCTGCGTACAGGCTGAGAAACATCCATTCACAACAACCCTCTGCATTCTATCTTTTAGCCAATTTCTGACCCACATACAGACATTTGCCCCTAAGCCTATTTCTGTTAATTTATAGAGTAGCCTTTTATGCGGAACCGTATCAAACACCTTGGCAAAGTCCAGATAAATCACATCTACAACCAACCCCAGGTCTATATTTTTACTAACTTCTTCATAGAATGCTAATAGGTTGGTTTGACAAGACCGGTCTTTCACAAATCCATGTTGACTACTACTAATTGGATTATGGATCAAAATTTATTGGGATTGGTTTTACTTTCCTTGGCAATACGTTTCTCATTTTCTAGTTTAGCCATTTTAATCTCCTTTTTGCAGGCTTTGTTGGCATCTTTGTATGCCATAAATGATACGACCGACCCCTCGCTTTTATAATGCTTAAATGCCAATTGTTTATTCCTTATTTCCTGTTTTACTTTCCAGGTAAGCCACATTGGTTTTGATTTGTTTCTTTTGTATTTGTTTCCCATAGGTATATATTGGGATGTGTAACTTTGCAATATATGCTTAAAGGTATTCCATTTGTCCTCTGTGTTTAACCCAGAGAACAATCCATCCCAATCTATACATTCCATGGTGGACCATAGCCTGTCAAAGTTTGCCCTTCTGAAATTAAGTGTTTTAGTAGAGCAGTTACCCATTTGCTTTTTGGAATTAATCTCAAATAAAACCATGTTATGGTTACTATTTCCCAAGTGTTCTCTTACTTTAATGTTTGAGATAAGTTCCTCATTGTTAGTTATTACCAGATCTAGACAGGCATCCATTCTGATTGAGGTCTCTACTAATTGCGACATAAATTGGTCATTAAGCAGGTTCAGAAACTTGCTGCCCTTAGTGGAACAAGTTCCACTATTCCAATCTATATCTGGGTATATGGACTTCATCGTCGACCTTCCTGTCTCTTGTGGGTTCAACACCATCCTCGTTGTGGTTGATAGGTTCTCCAAACAGGCTCACTTCATTGCCCTGCCCAAGCTACCCACGGCGTCCCATTTGGCGGACGTGATTATCAAAGAAGTGGTTCGGTTACCTGGCCTGCCGCTCCACGTGGTGTCGGATAGAGGTCCCCAGTTTGTATCCAGATACTGGAGAACTCTTTGCTGCAAGTTAGGCATCCGTACACATCTGTCATCGGCTTATCACCCACAATCCAATGGCCAGACAGAGCGCACTAATCAAACCTTGAAACAATATCTGCGCTTATACGTCAATGACCGACAAGACAACTGGTCTTCCCTGTTACCCTTGGCCGAGCTGACCTACAATAATACCGTCCATGAATCCTTACGTTGCTCGCCTTTCTTTGCTGCTTTGGGATACCATCCCATTGTC